>NW_017700486.1:0-2179 GCF_001879085.1 Nicotiana attenuata | reverse complement strand
AAATCTAATTAATTTCAAAAATTAACCAAATCCTAATTCTAAAAAAGAAGGCTTAAGTAAAAATGCAACATGGCTATTTTTGCTATTTTCTCTTATTTTGTAATATTAACTAACTAATAAAACTAAAAATGGAGTCCTAAATGCAAAGGTACTATATTTTTGTATTTTTTTTATGAACTATACCAACTAAAGATGCACATAAAAATGCAAACAAACACAAAAATTATGCAATCAAATCCTAAAAATCAAATAATTAAAGGAAAAATCCTAATTTTATGTATTCTATAGGAATAATTCAAGCGAGGCAAAAATCACGTGCTCACAGCTTCCCCTCTTTGCTCGGAGACACGAAAGGTTTTCGGGCAAAGATAAATGAGCAACTATTGGGATTTTTGCCTGCTTAGCTGATAAGTTGGTATTTTACCAACTTATCTCCTCTTAATATTTAAACTTTTGTGTAATTTTGGTAGAAAACTAGGACATTTTCTGAGGTTTATTGGCAATTTTCAGGTGTCATGTGATTTGGAGAAGAAATGAAAGAAATTAAGTCAAATTGTGCCAAAATGTGGAAAAATGACTGCTGACAAATTACTCTTCGCGATCGCAGATAAGGGAACGCGATCGCACTTGTCTAGGAAAATATTAACCGCGATCGCGATTGAGAACATGCGATCGCAGTGAAGAAACTATGCACCTGCCAGGAAATGCTCCACGCGACCGCGGTTGATAGCACGCAATCGCAGAGCTTCTAAAGATAACACTACGCGATCGCAGGGCGTCTCACGCAATCGCAGAAGTTCAGCAAGTCATAGTACGCGATCGCAGTCAAATTCACGCGATCGCGTTGTATTCAATCTGGGCAGTTCTGGGCAGTTTTGGAATTTCACATTTTTATCCCCAAAACATTTTTATACTCGTCCAGGCAGATCTTTTGGCATATCTTTGGCTTATTTTTCAGTTCATAGAGTTAGAGAGAACAAGTATTGAAGCTAGGGTTTTGCACATACACTTGGGTTTTGAAGATTGAAGCTTGTGGTTAAGATTTCTTACCCATTTATGTTTACTTCTTCATTTCCTTGCCTTGTATTGAATATTTAAGTGTTTCCAACACTTGAATCTTGTTTATGGAAATATTCATATTTAAAGTGTGGATTAAATACCTTGTTGTGCTTATGTATTGAATGATTTTTATTCTTTTATGAAGTGAGTTATTGTTACTTTAATTATTCTTGTTCTTCAATGTTTCCAAAGGGATTAGCTAACCCTAGGACTCGCCCATTAACTCCGAATTAATTTTGGAAAAGATAGTTAGGGGTTGGGAAAGATTAATTAACAAGAACTTGAGGCTTTAACCCTCATTTTATAGATTCTACTTAGGGATAGGATTGAACTACTTGTAGCAATTCCGGGTGTGCTTAATCTTCTAATTGTTTTAGGGATAATTCAATTAGGAAGTCTTGTTAGTCTTCAGAAGAAGCTAATTAAGAATTATTATCCGTGGCTAATTAACATAAACTCGCTCATATTTGTAAAATCGTAAAATACATTGGATCGTTACTTGAGTGTAATTCCCGATGCAACCATACTTGTAGCCATTGATCATTTTACTTGCTTTCTAGGTTAGTTTACATTTCCGCATTTAGATATAAACATTTTCAAAACCAAATTCTTATTGTTTGGCAGTGCACGATAAGCGATAATTTTCTTACATTCCTAATTGTCTACACATTGTTCTGTGTGGGATTCGACCCCGACTCATAGTTGGGTAAATTATATTGCATGTGACCATGTCTATTACTTTTTAGTAGTGGATTTGGACGTTATCAAAAACCGCACTAGCAAAGGGTTCTTAAGGATGATGGGGTTGAAGAAAATGCTAACTTGAGATGCTTGAAGGAAACATACATACCCTTCGAGTATCTGTATGAGAGGTACGGCCATAACAAGTCCTTCTGTACTTACCATGATGAGATCTCTCTCACTTCTCTGGGCCATATCCATCGCAGAGTGTTCATGTTCATTGTATGCTTCCTGGGCCTGATAGTGTTCCCAATGAAAAAGGAAAGAATCCACACTAGGTTGGCCATGGTCGCCAAGACTTTGATGGAGGGGATTAATGGACAGACATACACCATAGTCCCCATGATCATAGCCGACATCTACAGGGCTCTAGAGCGCT
>NW_017700485.1:0-2179 GCF_001879085.1 Nicotiana attenuata | reverse complement strand
TCTTCATTTACTGTTTCCTTCAATACCGTTGTAATTTTTGAGCAATTATTGTAATCATTATGAACGTGAAAATACATGACAATTTGTTTTATTCTTGTAATTGCATCTTCAACATCATATTCCACTCGTGCCAAACAAATACCATAGCAACGCTTGATGAGTTGTTGCGCTCTTCCAATATTATTACGCCATAAATTTGGCAAAGGTATATTTGCGGTAAAACTAGTCGATCAGCGGTGCAGTCGACGGTTCCGTGCGTTTCCCTCTTGAGTTGTCCGCTCAAGGGTACCGGTCTAGCACCCCATAGAAACCTTATTCTATTTAACTGTACATGCATCACTGTCAAACCTAGTCGAGTCAGTTATGTTGTCCACATAATGACTCTTTAAGATAGCCTTATCCAAAGTCCACTGGGTTCCCCTGGGACCCAAACGGACAACACCATACTCTGTGTATTTATTTGGAGAACTAAATGCTGTTTATGCCAATTATTGATTTAATTAGTCGAGTCTGGCGGGGGTGAGGGACTAACACTTTGTTTTGCAGAAAATGAGGCACGAAGTCCCCAGATTCGGTATGGAAACCAACATTCACCCAAGGTTGCTAAGCTGGTGGGAAGACCTTCACTGCCAGAATGCCGAGGGAAGCGAAGGGGGACACTTGGCTAGAGCTTACTTGCTGCTGGGACTGCGTGAGCTGGTGAAGTTGTTCGATGGAGCTAAAGATGCCGAGTCTGGGGAAGGTCCTTCTGGGACCAAGTAGTTAGGAGTCCTTCTTTTGCTTTAATGTTATAAGGCCCACGACCATTAGTAACATTTTATTTTCCGCAGTTTTAGCGTCATTTTGGGATTCGTCTTATTTTTATCAATAAAATGAGACATTTAGCATTATAAGTTCTCCAAATCAACTTGTCGCTAGGCCTACCTCGGGCACAACGAGGCACCCAAATTAGGACACGATTTATATTCTTGCACTATGCGTTTAAATATCGCAACGTTTTCTCCTCATAATCTTTACTAACTTGTTACCTTTTTGTTTTTACTTTTTGTTTTATTCCCCTTCCCCAAAGGTTAGTTCGTGCACTCTGGCATGATCATCTTAAGCAGAAGGGCACATCTCAATAACTGGACTATCAGAACCACCAGAGCCCGGAAAGCTTCGGGGTAGCAAGGCTGAACAAAGCACCATGCATCATCTTTATTTTCTGCTAGTTGATCTTCTTTCCGTATTTTTAATTTCGAAAATAAGAGCTCCAATGTTCAAAACAATTATGGAATTTATCAAAGAATTTCAGTTTCTTATAAATTTCGCTCTTATTATTTTTCTCTATCATTTACTTTATTTACACAGCATTACTATTACTTATCTTGATGAACCGACGAATGTGACATGCGACAAAACAACGGAACAAACGGATATAGACTCAGAAGAGGATGATATACCAGAAGAGGTCGTTAAAGAGGTTGAGGACTTTGAGAATAGGCCTAAGTCTAACTTCGACAAAACTGAGGTTATCAACTTGGGGATACAGAGAATATCAAGGAAACGCGCATCAGTGTTCACCTGTCACCGTCAGAAAAGGAAGAGTACACGGAATTCTTAAAAGAATATGAGGACATATTTGCCTGGTCGTGTGATGATATGACCGATCTTAGTACATCTATTGTAGCTCACAAACTGCCAACAGATCCGACATGTCCGCCGGTAAAGCAGAAGCTCAGGAAATTCAAACCCGACATGAGTTTGAAAATCAAAGAAGAGGTCACTAAGCAAGTCAAAGCCAAGGTTCTCAGGGTAGTGGAATATCTGACATGGTTAGCCAATATCGTGCCAGTACCAAAGAAGGACGGGAAGGTCAGAATCTGTGTCGACTACCGGGATCTCAACCAGGCCAGTCCCAAAGACGACTTCCCATTGCCAAACATACACATTCTCATCGACAAACTGTGCCAAGCATGAGTTGCAGTCTTTTGTTGATTGTTTCGCCGGGTATCATCAGATATGGATGGATGAGGAGGATGCAGAGAAAACGGCTTTCATCACGCCGTGGGGAATGTATTGCTACAAAATGATGCCATTTAGGTTGAAGAATGCTGGCGCCACCTACATGAGAGCCATGACTACTATCTTTCACGACATGATACACAAGGAGATCGTAGTATATGTGGATGACGTCATC
>NW_017700484.1:0-2180 GCF_001879085.1 Nicotiana attenuata | reverse complement strand
GGGAACCACTGTGCTAGTAGGTTTCTTCATAGCAACATCTAGCATTCCTACTAGGCCAAGGTCTATGTGACCATCTTTTCTAGGACAAATTACCACTCCCAAAAAGGCCACCATGAAGGCTAATCCCCGTCGGGCTTCCCATTTATCTTTGTTGCCAGCATGTGTTAATCCTGTATTGGGTTCCTCAAAACCTTTGGGGTTACCATACCGGTGGTATAGGAAATGTAGTGTACAACACCCTTCCGCCAGATGGGGGTCTTGAATATCCCGACTGATGCTCAACAAATCTAAAAACCTGTGAAGAGTTACCGGTCGTGGAGCCAAAGGGTATCTACCACGGAGGTTCCCGTTGATACCTGCGTATCCGGCAATTTCTTCCAATGTGGGTGTGAGTTCAAAATCTGAAAATCGGAATACATTTCGGGTCGGGTCCCAAAATGGTATCAGTGCCTCAATAATATCCTTCTTTGGTCTGATTTTCAATAAGTCTACAAGACCGCCCAAGCTTTTAACCACGGTATCCCTGCTTCCTTTTCCCAAGTCATGCCACCACATATGGAGTTTCAAAGGGATCTCGCTCAGGACTGAGAAGGTTTCGATGTCACTTGAATTCATCCTGCACATTTATTTAGGGAATTTAATGATTTATTTTGAAAAACGGCTATTTGTGCAAAAATTCTTTATTTAGAGAACAAGGACTTGGATTTGCAAATACGGCCTTTCAGCACTTCTGGAGGGAAGATTTTAAGGCTGCTCCCGCAAACCATTTGAAAAATGACTCAGGGTGGCTATTCTTGCAAAAATGGCCTTCCGGCGTCCTTTTGGGGACATTCGGCTTATTTTAAAACAAGAATGGCATCACCCAATTTATTTGACAAAAATTAAAATTTTGGTATTTTTGGCTATTTTTGCAAAAGGGATGGTTGGACCCGATGAGGGTTGCCTACGTATCTCACATCCGGTGAGAATCAAACCGGCGTAGTTCGGTCAGATTTGCCCATAATCAAAACTATTTTGCACCACAATTTCCTTTCTACTATTTTTTTATTTTTTTATTATTATTATTATTATTTTTTTTTTTTAAATATATTTTTTTTTTCATTTTTCAAAAATCCGGCAGCATTTCGGTACTATTTAGGCATTTGGTTTCTCACAACAAATGGTCACCCTCACTTAGTCCTAACACTGCTTACTTTCATAATTCACTCACTTAGACAAGCCGGTCAACATGCAAAGCCGAGCAAATAAATGCGCAAGTAGCACGTAAGATGCATCAGGATGGTCAATTCATTTCAGGTCACCTGTCCTAGACGGACCCAACCCCTGTGTTGAGTCCCCTAAGTCAAATGCACATGATGCAAACAAGCGTCCTACTAGGGATCCGGCATGAAGTTTTGTTTTTCTAGGTTTAACCCTAGGTTTATTGGTCTAGACCTGGCTTACCCGAGCGGACAACTCGAGCCGAGGGGGAGGCAGCGTACCGGGGATACAGAAGCTCCGCCGGCTTTGCAACTTATCCAAACCTCGTTCTAAATTGGGAAAGACTCTAAACAGAAGAGAAGCTACACGAAGTGCACCCTTCTCCATGATGTAGAAGACTCAGAGAGAGGAAGGGATTCGCGACAGTTCATATATACAATTTCAACAAATATCAAAGCGGTAAGACATTTAGCACATATAGCATGGAACATGTAGAAAAATCAGATAAAGCCAAATATAACAATTGTAGTAAGCTCGAATTCTTGAACCCTGAATCGAAATTCTGGGTTCGTGTCCCCAGCAGAGTCGCCAGAGCTGTCACACCTCCTTTTTTACACACCTACCCCGAAGGATAACGTATAAAGGGAGTTTTTCCATTTAAAGTGACATTATTCGAAATGGGATTATTTATTGATTTTTTTAGAGTCGCCACTTGGGATAGGATTGGCTTTTGGTGTCCCGAGTCACCGGTTTAATTTAAATCCCAAATCGAGGAAAAATTTTGACTTCCCAATTGGAGTCTGCGAACCAGAAATTCTGTGTAAGGAATTCTGTTGACCCGAGGGAAGGTATCAGGCACCCCCGATCCCGTGGTTCTAGCACGGTCGCTTAAATTATTATAATTGGCTAACAATCTGATTTTCATACATACCATCCTATAGTGCCATTTTATGAATTTTTGTTTAACCGCTTTTAATTAG
>NW_017700483.1:0-2180 GCF_001879085.1 Nicotiana attenuata | reverse complement strand
AGTTATCAGTTATCTTTTTAGTTATCAGTTCAGTTATCAGTTATCAGTTATCTTTTCAGTTATCAGTTCAGTTACCAGTTCTCACTTCAGTTTCAGTTTCAATAGTTATCATTTCAGTTATCAGCTTAGTTTCAGTTTCAGAATTTATAATTCTTTCTTTCAGTTGCTTTACATACCAGTACAATTCAAATGTACTGACGTCCCTTTTGCCCGGGGCCTGCATCTCACGATGCATGTAATGATTTACAGGTTGAAGATTTAGAGCGCTAGGATTCTCGTACCAACTGTTTGGTGATCCCCAGTTCTTTTGGGGCATTATCTTTACTTTACAGTCTTTCAGTATTTACAGACAGTCAGTGTTTTCAGTACTTCATTAGAGGCTTCATAGACTAGAGTAACAGTTAGACAGAGTCTCAGTTAGGCTTTTCATGTTAAGCCATGTTGGCTACAAATATATTTCAGAATTGTATTAGTATTTCCGCACTTTGATTTATATCATCCAGACTTTTAGTATATCAGCATGTGTTAGTTTATCTTCCGCATTCAGTACGTTATGATACCACATGTTGATTCAGCCAGCCAGTTGGTTCGCTCGGTCACATGTAGTCAGGAACCGAGTGCCGTGTTACGTCCAGGCCCAGGTTCGAGGCGTGACAAAGCTTGGTATCAGAGCACTAGGTTCAAGTGTCCTAGGGAGTCTATGAAGCCGTGTCTAGTGGAGTTTCCTTTATATGTGTGTGCCGGCCACTCATATAAATGGTTGACTACCAAGACATTCAGGATTGTCTCACTTCTTTCTACTCAAGATCATGCCATGAATCTTAGAGCAATAGGTAATCTTCTTTTCCTATCGAATTCCAAACGTATTGGATGCCCAAGCGACGCGCATGAGAAGCCTAAGGTCCTAGAGAGGATAATTGCCCATTGGGGTATAGTTATGGAGTACAACTTGGTAAATATGAGACTTGAGAGGATGTCAAAAGTGGGATGCAATGGATACTAGCACACATTAGAGCATAACCTTATTAGAAAGTACAAAAGCAGTTATGATGTCTTATGGTTATCAGTTTACCTCAATTACCAGTTGTACAGTCTTTCAGTTAGCAAGTATGTGGTTATTCAACACTCCAGTATTCAATTATATGATTGCCAAATATCCAATTTTCAGTGTATCAAAATTTTTGGTGACTTGTGAGTATACAGTGATGCATATGGGTTCTCAAAGAAAATGTAAGTAACAGTGGTTATAGCTAAATCTTTGCATATTTTAGGTCCGGATTAAGACCAAGACTCACTGGATGGTGCAGGATGTGATTTATCAGATGATGGTATACTCTGAAGGATAAGTTTGTCAATGGTAGTCGTATGTGTTTTACCTCAAAGAACAATTTCTTTTAATTTTTCGAAATAGAGCCACAAGTTGGATGATGATAGTTCAGATGTCAGACCCTAAAATTGGTCAGTATAGTTTTTGCCAGAAAAGAGCCTAAGGGAAATATAGCGAAGAATAATATGATGTATGAAATGAGAACCAAGAGCAGGCAACATTGAATTTTAGGGAATGATTTTATGTCGTTTAGATTTATTCAAATCAGAACTAGAAAGTACCATGTTAGTGAATTTATATACGAAGTGGCTATTATTGTTAGATAAGAGTTATGGCAGTTCCCCCTTAGGTTATGTGACCAAGTGATTACCGCGGATATTTATAGTATGATATGATTTAGTATTGTATAGAAAGTTCAGGGTTAGATATTCTAATTTTGTTTAAGACAGATGAAATTTCCCTAAGTGTGATCCATGTACATAGTTCAAAAAGAATGATAGTGTGCGGCAAAAGAATATGGTCGGATGACGAGGGAAGTTAGGAGTAACCTTATGCTTCACTTTAGTTATTCAAAGCAGGAGAAGAAAATATGATGCTAGCAGGTGGTTAGTAAAAGGATTATTAAGTACGTTTTGAGTAGATACAACAAATTAGCAATTTCAGCAGAGCTAGTAGAGGTACAATTTGATGCACTTAGCCAGGTTAACTATAGTGAGTGGATGACGGTTTTAAATAACGATCGTGTGTTAGTAACCCAAAGAGCTTAAGTTAAACCCGAGGTACAGCAATAGTGGAAAAAAAATTAGCTAGCAGTAAGAGAGCAAACTACAGAAGGATGGCCTTTAAGAGTTAT
>NW_017700482.1:0-2180 GCF_001879085.1 Nicotiana attenuata | reverse complement strand
AAGAGCGCCGAGGGATGGCTGACTCTGCTGATACCCCTGATGACCTCGGCCGGAAGATGACCCACGATACTCAGAGCGAGCTGACTGAGGAGGCCTAAATGAACGACCTCTGCTCTGCTGGAACTGACCCCTAGACGGAGCACCACTGAAGCTACCAGAACCTCGAGGCCTCTTGGCCTCCCTCTCCTCTCTGTCCTGACGGCGAGCCATCTCAATATCACGAGCAATATCAACTGCATCCTCAAAGGAAATACCCAGAACTCTCTCTCGAGTCATCAGAACACGAAGGTGATAGTTAAGTCCATCTACAAACTTCTTGATCCTCTCTCTATCGGTCGGGACTATCCACGAGGCATGACGGGCCAACTCAGAAAATCTCGCCTCATACTGGGTCACAGTCATGTCTCCCTATCGAAGCCACTCGAACTACCTGCGCAGCTCCTCTCTCTAAGACTGTGGTACCCACTTCTCCAAAAAGATAGTGGAGAACTCCTGCCATGACAAAGGCGCTGCACCTGCCGGCCTACGTCGCTCATACGACTCCCAACATGTGAAGGCAGCCCCAGTGAACTGAAATGCGGTGAATGCTACCCCGCTGGTCTCCAAAATCCCTGTTGTCCGAAGCATACGCTGACACTTGTCCAGAAATCCCTAGGCATCCTCGCCCTGAGCACCACTGAAAGATGGAGGTTGGAGCCTACTGAACCTCTCAAGACGACGCTGCTCATCGTCTGGCATAACTGGGACTACAAAGTCCTGAACTGGTGCGACTGGTGCAACTGGTGTTGCTGGTGCAACCGGCTGAGCTGGAGCTGCTCCTGGTGTTTGTAAACCCTGCATAACCTGCTCCGGTGTGTGAGCGGCGGGGGTCTGACTGCCTCCCCCGGCCTGAGAGGTAGCCGTTGTAGCAGTGGCTGAAACTACCTAGGCTAGGCCAGTGCAAACTGATAGTATCTGAGCCAAGGTCTCCTGGAGACCCGGAATCACAATGGGCACTGCCGGTTCCTGCACAGGTGCTACCGGAATGTCTACAGCTGGGGCCTGATCCTGAGCCGGAGCAATTGGTGGAGCAACAGGTTCTGCCCTCGCTGGTCTGCCCCTAGCACGACCACGACCGCGTCCACGGCCTCTAGTGCCCTCAGTAGGTGGTACCGGTGGTCGTCCGCCTCATCCTGTAGCGCGGGTCCTTGCCATCTGCGAGAGGATAGAACACAGAAGTTTAGTTCATGGATTCAACAAAGTCGCACGACAAGGATTTCAAGAATGTGAAGTTTTCCTAAAGGTTCCGCAGCCTCTCGAGGACAAATACAGACGTCTCCGTACCGATCCGCGAGACTCTACTAAACGTGCTCATGAATCGTGAGACCTAGTAACCTAGGCTCTAATACCAACTTGTCACGACCCAATTCCCACCCGGTCGTGATGGCGCCTCTCGTGAAGACAAGGCCAGCCGACAGAACAATCAACACTACTTTTGACAATTTCTTAGCATAAATAGATTTAAACCATAGATACTGATTAATCATAAGTGCGGAAATAAACGTAACATAACGGGGAAAAACTATCCCAACTCAGCTCGATGATCGAGGTGTCACAAGTCACGAGCTACTACAGAGTTGATGAAAATACTACAAGACTGGAAACATAGTCTGAAGATGACTAAAATATGCAGAAGATAAGGAAGAAACGGGGTTGTGGACGTCGACAGCTACCTCGTCTCTCCTAGTCCGCCTGGTCTGGAAGGAAATCAGCGCTCAGGTACGAACTCAGTTGTGCCTGCCTCTGCACACATGGTGCAGGAAGTAATGTGAGTACTCCGACCCAGTGAGTAATAAAATTAAATAACGACTGAGAACATAGAATCCCACAAGGGCACAAATAATGCAATCTCAAGCAGCAACATCAGATAAATAGTAGAAACCAGTGAAAGACATAGGAAGAAAATCTCTTTGAAACGATTAATAAAAGAAGTATGCTCAAGTAGTAGGTCAGCCATTGTTACCTGACCGGTCAGCCATTGTTACCTGACCAAACGCGTGTTACAGTGCCATTGTTACCACTGGTCAGACATTGTTACCTGACTGGTCAGTCATTGTTACCTGACCAAACGCGTATAACAGTGTCATTGTTACCACTGTTAAATATTTAACTCACTCTAGATGGGTACCCCGCGCTCACGT
>NW_017700481.1:0-2180 GCF_001879085.1 Nicotiana attenuata | reverse complement strand
CACTGATAACTTGTAATCTCTTACGTAATACACTATCACTAGGGCTCACATCTTATCGAGGAACATCTGAAGTGATTTTCCTGATCCACCTAGGGATAATACTATACTTCAATAACCATATTTCATTGCATCTCAATGCGATTCATCTTATGGGGCTATTCTAATCACGTGCAATTAATAAAATCCCTTTCTCGTTAAATCATTCCTCAATCAAAGGCCTAAGCGTCATCCTCTTATTAATCACAATTACACCCTTATTCTACTGCCAGGGCAGCATTCCATCTCTTCTAAATGCATCTAGTCTTAGACTCCTTTGTGTTTATTCAGGCTGTACCGAGCTCTTTCTTACATATGGAAATCATCAGCTCCCTTGTTTTGATGGGTTTAATCCCAAAGACATACATATTCTCGTCACCTTCTCACTCACCTTTTCACATCCTTACTCCTATCTACCTAAAACCTTGTTGCTCTACGATACTTTACCTTACGACCTACACTTATCTATTTATACTACTCGCAACCTTCCTTTAACTTGCTAGAACCATAAATTTCCTTTCGTGCCTTCTCAGTTGTCGTTAAGTGTAAGCAATTACTTTTCGTGGTCGTTCTATCACTTGTTGCATGAATAATTGGCTTGTCTTATTGCCCATGAATACTGTAATTTCCTGTACCTCATATGATCTCAAACATCACCTTTGATTTTTTTTTTCC
Source organism: Nicotiana attenuata (assembly GCF_001879085.1). NCBI lineage: Eukaryota > Viridiplantae > Streptophyta > Magnoliopsida > Solanales > Solanaceae > Nicotiana > Nicotiana attenuata. Next base: position 1,469 of record NW_017700481.1, on the reverse strand, counting down.
ATTCATTAGCCACGATAGGTGCCACTTTCTTATGGAGTGTACACAATATTGTAGTGAGACTGTTGTTATCAGACCAATTCTTCTTCAAGTTAATATGCTTAGGTTGACGCCCCCTTCCTTATTTCCTGAGCTAGTCTTTCGTGGTAGTACTTAGGAGACCTTCTGGATCTTGTAAAGTTGTGGTCTTGTTATACTGTATACACGAAGGAATTTTTGATATTCTTACTTGCCTACAAACATCCTTAGTTACATACCTCCGTGCCCTTGTGCTTGTAGGGTTACTTCTAAACTCAGATTTTGATTGTCTCCTTAATGGCACTCTCCATTATTCCCGTAACACTTATACAATACCTTTAAATACCCCAACTCCTATCTTAGCATTTCTCAAGGGGTATGACGTCATATCCGCGAGACTGAATTCACTATATTAGGATTCACTACGTTTATCTTGCATGATATGTTGATTTGCTTATAACCTCTTGTTTAGCCATAACTAGGCTCTTCCTGAATCAACTACAAACTGCTCGTTGGTCCATTCTCATATCTATATTCCGTGTAATCTCTCTTTGGTTATTTACTTTGTCTTAAGTTACCTATCACACCGTCTCCTTATGTATCAAGTGTTCATTCGCACTTATTTATTAATAACATCCAGGCCGGAAACTTTTACTGCCTCTCCCCGGTGTCGTGCTTGCATAATGTTGTGGAGTCGCAACATATCTGTAGGAACTAAATAAATGCAACATCATTCCTTTATCCTTTTTACCACATTCTTCCTTTACCATTCCATAGTTACCTGAACCGCTTAACTCCGACTTAATACCATATCACACCATATTACTTCGACGATCTACCTATAGATGTTTTACCTCTTCATCTTTGGCACCTTTTCACATTATCAATGAACCTTAATCTCCTTATGGTAACCTTCTGTACCAGGGATAACTAAATTTCTTTCGCACGAAGGTGACACCTACTGTAACTGGCACACTTAGTCCCTTAAGATTAACTGTGCTCAGAGTGCTTGCTTTAGGTAAGCGACTTCCTAAATGGCCTTTAAAGGTTATTCGCCTTTTGTCTATTCTATTATTGTTGAAACACGGTCTCTGAAATTCTCACAATACCGACTATTATCAAATCCTCCGGTCCCTAATTCATGTTCGATTTTATCTTGTTTACAAGACCATAATAATTTCTGTTACTACAGGGGGTCTAACTTAGCCTTCTGGTAATCGCGTTGGACTCACCAACTCATTTCTCGAAATGAGGATATGACATTTGGCCTATACTTTATTATTGTCTTAAGGCCTGTCACCTTTTTCTTTTCCTTAACTTGACTATAGACTCTATCATTCTGTCATATTTTGATTTACCGTTATCACCGATTTATCACATCTTACTCATAATATTTCATTTACTCTCTTCTTATCCTCCGACTAATATTTCTATCTATCACTTTATTCTGAAAA
>NW_017700480.1:0-2180 GCF_001879085.1 Nicotiana attenuata | reverse complement strand
GCTTCATGACTAACTTTTTGAGACCAGGCTGAGAATTACGCATGCATGTCATGTCACTAGAACTAGCAAGAAAGGAACTAAAAAGGAGAAAAGAACTAAACAAAAAAATGAGTAGAAATCAAAGAAGACAAGAAATTGCATTAGACAGACGGTGAAATGGTTCAAACAACAAAACAAGAAAACTAATTTGGGGTCACAACCCTGGAACAAACCTAGACAACACCTAACGAGTTACTACGACTAAACAAACCGGGCAAAATGAAAGGATAGAAGGGCTTGAGTCATAAGAAAATGTCCGAATTACAACCCTGAAATAACCCGAACAATAGAAATGACAACAAACTTAGCCACCAAAGCTCCTCTCCGACTGACCAAGCAGTGGAGCGTCTTTCCAATTACCAAGCACTGTATCTTAGCCACTGAATTCTGCATCACCAATACTAGGAACTTCACAAGTCTTCATCACATTGTTCTTAACAAATTGCTTTTGGGTTCCCTTTGCCTGATCGTTCTTAAGATCAACCTCTGATAGCGCTGAAAGCTTGGTAGCACGTGGGCCTCCGAGGCTCCCAGAAGAATTCTCACATTCCTTTTCAAAATAAATCACACCCACCATGTGCGTCTCATTATGCACAGGCGATGGACTTTGGCTGGTGTCTGCTGCATATGGATTTTGTACGACAATGTCACCTGCGTAATAAGCTTCTGGATTGCTTTCTTCAGATTCCAACACTTCTCTATGTCATGCCCTGGGGCGTCTGAGCAATATGTGCACCTTTGAGAAAAATCAAACTTCTTTGACAGAGGGTTTGGCATTTTTATCTGAATCGGCTTCAACATGTCCAATTGCTTCAACTTTTAGAAAAAACTGGCATATGATTCTCCAATAGGGGTGAAAGCCTTTTCTTTTTTCAGCAACCTCTCGTTCTTAAATGCTTGATTGGGCTGGAAACCTGGTCCAGGGGGTTTTCGGTAGGCTCGTGGGGGTAGATGGGCATTTTGTGGAGCTGGGTACTGCGAAAGTGATGTACGACTTTGGGAGTTCTGGGGAGAGAAGTAGCATTGGGGAAGGTCAACTGGTGCACAAGGATGGACGATGTCGAGGCTGGAAGTGCTGATCAGGAAAGCCCATCGGATCATCTTCTCTATTTCTCTCTCTTCCACCCAAACTTACTGGGATGTTGTGAATGTCTTTCGAATAACTCATGATTTTGCCTGACTTGATTCCCTCTTCTACCATCTCCCCCATTTTTAACACATCATTGAAAGGCTTTCCCATCACTGAAGTAGGTGGGCCCCTAGGCTTGTAGGAAAAGCTCAACCATTTCTTCTTCACCAATCGGGGGACTGACTCGAGCAGCTTGCTCCCTCCATCTGAGCCCAAACTCCCTAAAGCTTTCCTCCGGCTTCTTTTCCATTTTAGATAGGGAGGAGCAGTCTGGGGTAACGCCTGATTTGTATTGGAAGCGTCGCACAAAATCTTGAGCCAGGTCGCCCAACGTATGCCACTTACCATTATCTTGACGAGTATGCCAGTCCAAAGCTACCCCAGTCAGGCTCTCACTGAAATATGCCATCATCAAGTCATCTTTCTCTTCAACAATTCTCATTTAACTGCAATAGACCCTCAGGTGGGCTACCGGATCTCCACACCCATCATACAAGTTAAATTTTGGCACTTTGAACCCCGCGGGCAGGCGAACGTCGGGGGACACAAACAGTTCTTTGCAAGCCATGCTACCCTGGTCTCCCCTTCCTTGCTTATTCCTTATGGGCTGTTCTGTGCCTTTCTGCCTCCTGGGTATCCCATCTCGTCCTTCTCCTCCTGTGACTTTCTCACGTTCCGCATGAAGCTCATCCCGAGGGCTCTGCTTGTATGAGTCAAGACCCTTGTGGGTGACCTTTGAGGGGTAATATTCGGCATCACAAGATTTGAGTGGGTATTCATTTTTGGGAATAGTGGATATGACAGGAGGACAATTTTAGGGAGGAGCAATCGGAGGACGAGTGATGGAGCTACTAGGGTGGTTGGGAAAGTTGTGATAAACGGGTGTATCTGGAGAGTATGGAGGATCATCTGGCATTGTGTCCGGAATCTGGGTAAGGGCAGCATCTAGGAAACTCGGTGGTGGCGAGGGTGGTGCCTTCCCGAGTTATCCGAGGCCTGATACATGTCTTCC
>NW_017700479.1:0-2181 GCF_001879085.1 Nicotiana attenuata | reverse complement strand
AATATAAGTTTACAAGATCAAATCCTAGCTATTTAAGCCATTTCCCAACCCTTTTCACAAGTTTCCTAAATTTCGACCCCGGGCCCACGTGCCCGGATTCCGAGATTTTTCGAAGGAAATTGTTCTCCATAACCTAAGGATCACTAATATATGATTTCTAGTTCATTAAATGGCAAATTACATGATTAAATCTTAGTTTTATTAAAACCCTAGGTCTAGCTCTAACCCTTGATTTTTGCTTAGTTTTTAGTGTTTAATCTACCTAATATATATGTGTTTAAGCTAAGGATGAAGGGGAATTACTTACCTTACAAAGTTGTGTTGAAACCCTCTCTTTGGAAGCACCCAAATCGCCTAAGTGTAGAGTGAAAAATGATAAAATGAGGTTTGAGTTCGTATTAAATGAAGGTTCTGCTCCCAGCTATTTCCGCTTCTGCGGAGCATTTACCGCTTCTGCGGGAACAGCTTCTGCTGTTTTGGGCCGCTTCTGCGGTCTTGGCCCAAATTGGCTGGACCGCTTCTGTGGTCAAATAGCCGCTTAAGCGGGACCGCTTCTGCGGTCTCAAGATCGCATCTGCGATTTTGCCTGAGCTGCCCCTGACCGCTTCTGCGGATTCCTGACCGCATCTGCGGTACCGCTTCTGTGGTCCTAGAACCGCAGATGCGGTTATGACAGAAGCAGCAGACTCAGCATTTTTTCTAACTTTTAACTACACTCGAGCCTCGCTCGTTTGACGCTCGGGGCTCCCGTGCCCCGCCCGACCAAAACAACAAGTCCAAAATCACGAGGCGGACCTACTCGAACCCTCGGTTCACTCAAAACAACGTTAAATCTAGGAATCACGTCCTAAAACCAAATGAATTAATCTATTGAACTCCAAGTTCTTAATTTCCTTCTAACGGGTCAAAATGCCCTCAAACTACTCGGATTGACACCAAATTTCACGGGTAAGTCTTAACTGATATTTCGGACCTGTACCAAGTTTCGGAACCAAAATCCGAGCCCGATACCTAGGAAATCAATAATTACTTAGTTTATTTAATTCTTTAAAACTTCACTTTAACTATTTCACATAAAAATTCATTACTCGGGCTAGGGACCTCGGAATTCAATTCCGGACATACGCCCAGGTCCCATATTTTCCCACGGATCCTCCGGGACCGTCAAATCACGAATCCGAGTCCGTTTCCCAACAATGTTGACCGAAGTCAAACTTGGCCTTTTTAGAAAATCTTAAAGAAGCAAATGGACATATTCTTACTCAAAACTCTTCCAACTTCCGAACCAACCGTCCCCGCAAGTCATAGATTAGCTAAAGCAGGTGCGGGAAGTTTTATTTAAGGGAACGGGGTTCTAAAACGCAAAACTACCTGTCGGGTCGTTGCATTCTCCACCTCTTAAACAAACGTTCGTCCTCGAACGGACATAGAAAAGTACCTGGACTGCTGAATAAGCGGGGATATCTGCTCCGCATGTCCTCCTCGGACTCCCAGGTCGCCTCCTCAACCGGTTGGCCCCTCCACTGGACCCTCACCGCAGAAAACCTCTTGGACCTCACCTGACAATCCTGTCTGTCAATAATGGCAACTGGCTCCTCCTCGTAGCCCAAGCTCTCATCTAACTGAATGGTACTGAAGTCCAACACGTGTGATAGGTCGGCATGATACTTCCGAAGCATCGATACATGAAAGACTGGATGAACTCCCAATAAACTGGGAGGTAAAGCAAGCTCATAGGCAACCTCTCCAACTCGCCTCAACACCTAAAAGGGACCAATAAACCTTGGGCTTAGCTTGCCTTTCTTCCCGAACCTCATAATGCCCTTCATTGGCGAGACTTTCAAGAGAACCTTCTCGACAATCATGAATGATACATCAACTGCCTTCTGATCCGCGTAACTCTTCTGTCTGGACTGAGCTGTGTGGAGCCTCTCCTGAATCAACTTTACCTTATCCAAGGCATCCTGTACCAAATCTGTACCAAGTAACTTAGCCTCACCAGGCTCAAACCACCCGATAGGAGAACGACAACGCCGACCATATAATGCCTCATACGGGGCCATCTCTATGCTGGACTAATAGCTGTTATTGTATGCAAACTCCGCTAAGGGAAAGAACTGATCCCACTGCCCTCCAAAGTCAATCACACATGCTCTAAGCACATCCTCTAAAATCTGAACT
>NW_017700478.1:0-2181 GCF_001879085.1 Nicotiana attenuata | reverse complement strand
CTGCATCAATACTGCTCCAAGGCCAACTCTCGAGGCGTCACAATAGACAGTATAAGACCCCGAACCGGTAGGCAACATCAAGATAGGGGCTGTAGTCAAAGCTGTCTTGAGCTTCTGAAAGCTCGCCTCACACTCCTCTGTCCACTGAAATGGGGCACCCTTCTGGGTCAATTTAGTCATAGGGGCAGCAATCGATGAAAATCCCTCCACAAAATGACGGTAGTAACCCGCCAAGCCAAGGAAACTGCGAATCTCTGTAGCTGAGGACGGCCTGGGCCAACTCTGCACGACCTCTACCTTCCTCGGATCCACCCGAATACCCTCGCTAGAAATCACATGGCCTAAGAATGCCACAGAACTCAGCCAAAACTCACATTTTGAGAACTTTGCATATAATTTCTTCTCCCTCAAGGTCTGAAGCACGGTCCTCAGATGCTGCTCATGATCTTCCCGACTCCGGGAATACACCAGAATATCATCAATAAAAACAATCACGAACGAGTCAAGATATGGCCTGAATACGCTGTGCATCAAGTGCATGAAAGCTGCAGGGGCATTGGTCAGCCCAAATGACATAACAAGGAACTCGTAATGGCCGTATCGAGTCCTGAAGGCAGTCTTCGGGATATCAGGCTCCCGAATCTTCAACTGATGGTACCCTGAGCGCAAGTCAATCTTAGAAAACACCTGTGCACCCTGAAGCTGGTCAAACAGATCATCTATACGAGGCAAAGGATAACGGTTCTTCACTGTAGCCTTGTTCAACTGGCGGTAGTCAATACACATGCGCACAGAACCATCCTTTTTCTTCACAAACAAGACAGAAGCACCCCACGGTGACACATTGGGTCGAATAAAACCCTTACCAAGCAATTCCTGCAACTGATCCTTCAACTCAGAAGGAGCCATACGATACGGAGGAATGGAAATGGGCTGAGTGCCCGGCAACAGATCAATGCCAAAATCAATGTCCCTATCAGGTGGAATGCCTGGAAGATCAGCTGTAAATACATCGGGATAATCCCGTACCACTGGAACAGAATCAACAGAAGGGGTATCAACACTAACATCTCTCACATAAGCCAAATACGCGGCACACCCCTTCTCAACCATGCGCTGAGCTTTAAGAAAAGAGATAACTCTACTGGGAGTGTGATCTAAAGTACCACTCCACTAAATACGCGGAACACCTGGCATAGCCAGCGTCACGGTCTTGGCGTGACAATCAAGAATAGCAAAGTGGGGCGACAACCAGTCCATGCCCAGAATAATGTCAAAATCCACCATACCGAGTAACAATAAATCTGCTCTGGTCTCAAAACCACGAATAGTAACCAAACATGACCGATAAATGCGGTCCACAACAAGAGAATCTCCCACAGGAGTAGAAACATAAACGGGGGCACTCAAAGAATCCCGAGGCACACCCAAATGCGGAGCAAAGTAAGTAGACACATAAGAGTAAGTAGAGCCTGGATCGAATAGAACCGATGCCTCTCTGTGACAAACCGGTATAATACCTGTGATGACGGAGTCGGATACAACAACCTCAGTGCGGGCAGGAATACAATAGTATCTGGCACGGCCCCTCTCTTGAGGGCGACCTCTATCTCCCCTACCTCCGCCCCTGGCTGGCTGGGCAGGTGGGGTAGCAGCGGGAGCTGTGACCATAGCCTGAGAACTCTGAGGAGCATGCTGTGGCTGGGTAGTCTGTGAAGATGCACCCCTACCTAGCCTGGGGCAGTCCCTAACCATGTGGCGTGTATCACCACACTCGAAGCAAGCTCTGGGAGGGCGCGGTGGCTGTGACTGGCTGGGGCTAGGCCTGCTAGACTGACCTCTGGAAGTACCCCGCGCAGGAGGCGCGCTAGAAACTGGAGGCGCATAGTAAGGCTCCTATGGTGTAGGCGGAGCTGGAGTACTGCCGGCTGCTGGTAAAGCTGAATGTACAGGGCGACCAGAATAACCTCTACCATAACGACCTGCTGATGAGGTACGGGCACCAGAGTAGTGGCCCGACTCTCGAGACCTCTTGGCCTCCCTCTCTCCTCGCTCCCTGGCGAGCATACCCTCAACCCTCCTAGCAATGCTTACTACCTGCTGATAAGGAATGTCCATCTCCAACTCTCGAGCCATGCTAGACCTGATGGGAGGAATAAGGCCCTCAATGAACCTGCGAAC
>NW_017700477.1:0-2182 GCF_001879085.1 Nicotiana attenuata | reverse complement strand
GTTGGTGAAGGCGCATAGCCTGTCTTGGTTCAACCGTAGTTGAACTTTTTGGTGAAGGCGCATAGCTTGTCTTGGTTCAACCATAGTTGAACTTTTTGGTGAAGGCGCATAGCCTGAGTCCCGATTCGACCGTAGTTGAACTTGTCGGCGAAGGCGCATAACCTGTCTTGGTTCAACCGTAGTTGAACTTTTTGGTGAAGGCGCATAGCCTGTCTTGGTTCAACCGTAGTTGAACTTTTTGGCGAAGGCGCATAGCCTGAGTCCCGGTTCAACCGTAGTTGAACTTTTTGGCGAAGGCGCATAGCCTGAGTCCCGGTTCAACCGTAGTTGAACTTTTTAATCGAAGGCGCATAGCCTGTCTTGGTTCAACCGTAGTTGAACTTTTTGGTGAAGGCGCATAGCCTGTCTTGGTTCAACCGTAGTTGAACTTTTTGGTGAAGGCGCATAGCCTGTCTTGGTTCAACCGTAGTTGAACTTTTTGGTGAAGGCTAACTTTTTGGTGAAGGCGCATAGCCTGAGTCCCGGTTCAACCGTAGTTGAAGTTTTTGGCGAAGGCGCATAGCCTGTCTTGGTTCAACCGTAGTTGAACTTTTTTGGTGAAGGCGCACAGCCTGTCTTGGTTCAACCGTAGTTGAACTTTTTGGTGAAGGCGCATAGCCTGAGTCCCGGTTCAACCGTAGTTGAACTTTTTGGCGAAGGCGCATAGCCTGAGTCCCGGTTCAACCGTAGTTGAACTTTTTGGCGAAGGCGCATAGCCTGTCTTGGTTCAACCGTAGTTGAACTTTTTTGGTGAAGGCGCTTAGCCTGTCTTGGTTCAACCGCAGTTGAACTTTTTGGTGAAGGCGCATAGCCTGAGTCCCGGTTCAACCGTAGTTGAACTTTTTGGCGAAGGCGCATAGCCTGTCTTGGTTCAACCGTAGTTGAACTTTTTTGGTGAAGGCACTTAGCCTGTCTTGGTTCAACCGCAGTTGAAGTTTTTTTTTGGTGAAGGCGCATAGCCTGAATCTTGGTTCAACCGTAGTCGAACTTTTTGGCGAAGGCGCATGGCCTGAATCCCAGTTCAACTGTTGTTGAACTTTGTCGATCTTGATGGCGAAGGCTCATGGCCTGAGTCCCAGTTCAACTGCTGTTGAACTTTGTCGATCTTTGATAACGAAGGCTCATGGCCTGAGTCCCAGTTCAATTGTTGTTGAACTTTGTTGATCTTGATGACGAAGGCTCATGGCCTGAGTCCCAGTTCAACTGTTGTTGAACTTTGTCGATCTTGATGACGAAGGCTCATGGCCTGAGTCCCATATTGTGGGTATTGAGTGCTGATGCTCGGTTTGGATTCGAGACCTTGAGCGGCTCATCCGTTGCTTCCCAACCAGGGTTTATAGGCTGTCTTGAGGCGATTCTCGATTCGGGATTCCTCCGTGCTGGTTTCCGGCTGGAGCCCTTATCAGGGATGTAGGAGATCTCTTACGAAGATTCTCCCCAAAAGAGAGGGGGGATGGCTTCTTCTTCTTGTTTGCACCATCTGATAGATGAGAGACAGAGGAATTGGATCTCGATTCGAGATCTTCGAGTTCCATCGGCCTGATATGCCGCTTTGGCTTGTTTATGCGGGGCTGCTTCTTCTTGTTTGCACCATCCGATAGATGAGAGACAAAGGAACTGGATCTCGATTCGAGATCTTCGAGTTCCATCGGCCTGATATGCCGCTTTGGCTTGTTTAAGCTGGGTTGTTCTTCCTTTTCCGGCGTTTCTTTCCTTTTGGTCCATGGAAGAACTACGCGATTTTGCTATGAAATCCCCACAGACGGCGCCAAATTGTTTGCTCAAAAGTTATCACATATCTTATGAGTATAAAACAATATAAATAAATCACGGGAAAATCATAGCAAATCGTAATAATCCATTGGACCAAGCGAAGAACATGAAAACAAGTACTCAAGGTTAGGGGGAGAAACATTAAAAGCCTTTATTGATAATATTGGTTTGGTCTGCCTCTCCTTGAAGAGGTTCAGAGCCTTACAATGGTGCTTTCACTTCCCATAAGATGGGTATGTTTTTCTCTTCTCTCTCTCTCTCTTGTCAATAGTGGTGAAGAAGCAGCCCCCTTTCTAGGGCTTCCACTCTTAGTATTTATAGATGTGAGCTTCGTGAGCTGGCAATAAATGGTCGTGGCCACGCTGAGGTT
>NW_017700476.1:0-2182 GCF_001879085.1 Nicotiana attenuata | reverse complement strand
CGCATCTGCGAAAAGGGGCCGCAGATGCGGTTCCGCAGATGCGGTGATGGGGTCGCAGGTGCGAGTTTCCTTAAGGAGTTGCCTTTCCGCAGATGCGAGCTTGGAGCCGCATCTACGATGCCGCAGATGCGGCGTGTGGACCGCAGAAGCGGATAAGGGCCATTGGGTGTTCCGCAAAAGCGGGCAGGTGTCCGCAGATGCGGTGTCCGCAGAAGCGGATTTAGACCGCAAAAGCGGTACTGAGCGCAATAGTATATTTCCGCAGAAGCGGAGGAAATACCGCATAAGCGGTAACCGCATATGCGGTACAGTGATCGCAGATGCGAAAAGGGCTGGACAGAAAGGGTTTTAAAGGTTCATTTTGTTCCGCGAGCTAAGGCATTTTTCCACCATTTTTGAGCAAACTTAAGAGCTTTTGGACGGGAATTGAAGGTGATTTCGACTGGGTGTGATTGGAGGTGAGTTCTATGACCTAAATACATGATTTAATGGTAGAATTAACATAGAAATTTATGAAAATTCATCAAAAAGGGGGAAAAGCTAGGGCTTGGAATTTGATATTTCAAAGTGGGATTTGATGGGTCATTTGGGCTCGGATTTGGGAGTTTTGGTATGTATAGACTCGTGGCGAGATAAGGAATCCGATGATGTTAAATTTTCTGATTTTCGAGAAGTGGGCCCGGGGCTCGGGTTTTGCAAATTTCGTGAATTTCGATATTTTCGAGTCTTTTCGATTGGGTTATGTTCCCTTAGCCTATTGTAACGTATTCGTTGTGGTTTTGATCAGATTCGACGCGCGAGGAGGTCGATTTGCGAGGCAAGGGCATAGCGAGCTAGGATTTTGGCCGCCTTGAGGTGAGTAATGATTATAAATGATATTCTGAGGGTTTAAAACTCCGGATTTGCACACCGTAGTGCTATATTGAGGTGACTTGCACGCCGGATAGCGAGCGTGGGGTAGAGCAGCGTTGGGGATTGTGACTTGGTCTGTCCCGATTGATGATTTTACCGCGTATTTGACTGAAAGTTATTTGTTATTATCATGATTTGGGCTGATTGCCATATTTGGGCTTCGTGCCAACTATTTGAACCCTTCGGGGATTTTATCACTGTTTCCTCACTGTTTTGACGTATTATTTGAACTTAGTCATGTTGATATTTACAGTTTTACAAACTCAGCCATTTTTACTCAGATTTGAAACTTAAATGATATTTCTAAATGATATTTTGGGCTGAGAACTACTGTTTTACAAATGCCCGAGGGGCTTGTGATGATTTTCGGACTGAGTGAGGCCGAGGGCCATATGTGAGGATATGCTGAGTGATATGAGGCCGAGGGCCTGAGATACTTTATGTGCCACGAGGTGGCTTGAGTGACGTGAGGAGGCTTTCAGGCCTTATGAGTTATGTGAGGAGGCTTTCAGGCCTTATGACTGATGTGAGGAGGCTTTCAGGCCTCGTATGTGATGTGAGAAGGCTTTCAGGCCTTATTTTATATGCCACAAGGTGGCTTGATATTGCGCTTGGGCCGTAAGGGGCCCCTCCTGGAGTCTGCACACCCCCAGTGAGCGCTGTCGATGATATATGGATTGGGCTGCACGCCGCAGCGAGTTGTGGATCGGGCTGCACGCCGCAGCGGTTACTATATGATACTGTTCTGAGAGTGATATGAGAGAGAGAGAGCCCGAGGGGCTGAGAGTGTTTCTGAGAGTGAGCCCGAGGGGCTGGTACTGTTTTGAGATATTGCCCGAGGGGCGAACTTTTATGTGCTCATCTTGCATATTTACTTGCCTTTTTACCTGTTATACTGTGATATTTGTGCCCGAGGGGCGGTTTTTCTGTGCTTATCGGCACTAACTGTTTTGAAATCATTTCGTAACTGTTGGAAAGATCATTTTAATAAGAAATTTAAACTGAGCCAAGAGATTTCCAAAGATTTCACAGCTTCACTGTTTTTCTCAAAGGATTGTACTCTGCTTCTATACAACATGTTGGCTGCTTTACGTGATTTCTTACTGCTCAGTTGTTATTTACCTTTATTACTCACTTAGTTGGAGTACTCACTTTACTCTCTGCACCTCGTGTGCAGATGCAGGTATCTATTCACCCGGTAGCGGTTTCGGGCCGATCAGAGGCAGAGTATATGAGTTAAGGAGGTGACTGTCATCGTTCGCAGCACCAT
>NW_017700475.1:0-2183 GCF_001879085.1 Nicotiana attenuata | reverse complement strand
CGCCCACCTGGAGAGCAAGGGAATACAATTCAGGTTCAAGCAATCAGGCGCCCACCGGGAGAGCAAGGTAATACAGTTCAAGTTTTGGCAATCAGGCGCCCACCTGGAGAGCAAGGGAATACAATTCATGTTTTGGCAATCAGGCGCCCACCTGGAGAACAAGGGAATACAGTTCAAGTTTGAGCAATCAGGCGCCCACCTGGAGAGCAAGGTAATACAGTTCAAGTTTCAGCAATCAGGCGCCCACCTGGAGAGCAAGGGAATACAGTTCAAGTTTCAGCAGTCAGGCGCCCACCTGGAGAGCAAGGGAATACAGTTCAAGTTTCAGCAATCAGGCGCCCACCTGGAGAGCAAGGGATTACAGTTCAAGTTTTGGCAATCAGGCATCCACCTGAAGAAAAGGGAAAACATCTCAAATTACAATTCAAGTCGGCAACAAAGGGACTTCACTGGGGGAATACAAGTCAACAAGGCAACAAGAATCACAAGATCAAGTTTGAAGATATAGATAAGGCTTTTGTAATTCATAGATCATAGTTTAGTCTAGCTTATTTTTTTATTTTGTCATTGTGTAATAAGGGGTTCAGTAAGCAGCAGCAGCAACAACAACAACAGTGAAATTACAGCTTCATGGTAGTCCCAGCTATCGAACATTCCCGAACTACACTGACCTGATTCCTTAATAGCCAAGGATATGTAGGCAACCTCGGAAGTAGGGTGCGGTCAAATCTTTCAAAAATGCTTCCCACGGAGTATTCAAACGGGCAAAAATCGCTCGTATACGCTCACTTTATCTTTGCACAAAAACTCTTCGTGTTTTCGAGCAAAGAGGGGCAGCTGTGAGCACGTGATTTGGGGTAAATATCAGAGGTCTGAGGGGTAATTTGGGGTAATTGGTTGAGGGAATCTTGTTGTAACTGCCTGGGGAAGCTTCTAGGAATATGAGGAGGGGGATTGTTTGCAATACTGATTTTTAACTAAGGACTTTTCAGCTAAAACAAAAATTAGAAAAGGGTAGAAATGCAAAAACTGAAATCTACTAGTTGCCCTACTTTCCTTGCATATAAAGGCATCTCTATCTTGCCTTTCAAGGCAGAGTTTAAGAGATAAAATTCAAAAAAAACAAAGACGGATAAAATTTGAGTGAGAATTACTGTTTCATTGAACTCTTTCTGAGATTTCTTCAGTTTCTAATTCCTGAAATAATTTCTGATCTATCTGGGCTGAAATGGTTTGAGTTTCGTGGTTTAAAAGTTTGGTTTGAAGTTCTGGTCGATTTTTTGTTGATTGTTGCACCTCATTTTTGGGTTTAAAGCTGGTTTTCTTGGTCATCTCTGCCGCTGACCACTGTTCTTGCTACTGCTTACCGCTGATCTGCTCACCTCTCTTTTATTTTGCTTTCCAGGTATTCTCTTGAAACTACGGTGGAAATGAAGCCTGATTAAGTTTGTGTAAAGGATGTGTGAACTGAGCTGGAGTTAAATGAAAAACCAAGTCCCTGTTATGATTTCTGCTTGATTCTGCCATGTTATTATTCATGTTTTCAGTCTAGTTTGTTTGGATACTTCATTCTTGGATATACATTTGGTTTAAATGCTAGGTTGGACTTTGTATGAATATAAGTGATTTAGGAGTGTTTTTTTAGTATAATAAGTGTTAGATAAAGACTGTGATTCCTAATTTAATTAGTTGATGCTGGTTGGTTTGGGTGTATGTTCCACAGTTATAGTTTGAAGTCTAAGTTTAGACCTTTCGTATTGTTGGTTCAGCAAGTTTGGTTTGGGCTTATTTCCATTTGAATATTGTGAGTATGCTCTTGTATAGTTTGAGAGGCAGTACAGTAGTTTGGAGTTGTTATTGAGTTCTGCTCTTGCTCATATTTAGCTTTCATTGGCAAGTCTGATATCAGGTGGTCTAGTTTAAATATGCTAGGCTTGAATCAGAATTTAATACGAGTTGGAGTTGTTATTGAGTTTTGTTGTTGATTGGTGAATAATTTGTGTAAAGGATTGTTATTGTAATTAGGAATTGATCTTCATTTTAGAACCCATGTTAGCATTAAGGTGTGCTTTGCAACTAGGAATTGTTCAGTTCCAGATTTTCTTGAATGGTATAATTTGCTTCACACATTGGTGCTGAATCGTGTATTGGGCTACCAGTTTGGCCCAATTATGATTGCTTTT
>NW_017700474.1:0-2183 GCF_001879085.1 Nicotiana attenuata | reverse complement strand
ATCAATTTAAGTATGATGTGCAAAAATAATAGAGAATTCACATGGGTAAATATTAAAGAACTAGAAAGTTCTTTATGAATTCTCTTATATTGCTTGTTCTCATTAATTAATAGATCAACTAAAATTGGGATTGAATCCCATGAATACTGGAAATATCAAAGGTGAATATGGGCCCATTCACCTGCCATGTATACCACATAAGATGCATCTGTGAGATGGTTGCATGTGCGATTATTATTAACCCGCAACATGGTGTTTGCGAGGTAACTTGCTCAATAATTTGATTTAGAGCATAATTTCCAGATTTTCTATTCAAGAAGTTCATCTTGATAAGTTGGTTTACATCACAGTTGATTTAGCAAAATAATTTATTAAGTGTCTCTACTTAATAGCTAAACAATTGCTTATGAGAACAAAGTTATCTATATCAGTTTGATATACGTTATATACGAAAGTATATTATTTTCTCCCCTTACAAGTGGTTCATGGTCAGAAACCAAATAATTTCATCTTATTATTATTGATGTGCGGTGTATATTTTGATTAACACCATAAAGCACAAAGATGAGTTCTCAAAGTTGAGGAAACAAGTTAGTTTTTCTAACATGAGGGAGAGACATGATAAACAGTTGAGAAAAAGTTACATGGAATGAATTATTATTTATACATCTCGATCCTCGAATAAGATAATATGAACTTGAAGTTCATAAAAAGGATAATTCATGTGCAATTTATTGCAAACCATGCCAGTGCATTTGCTGACCCAAAGAAAGTAACTATATTCTCAATGCAAATGCTCTTATTAAGTCCTAGAAGGACAACGTCTATGGTACGCTTAAAGCATATAGACAAATCGGTTTCAAATAAACTTCTTGATAAAGAAGATGAGCAAATGATCAAAATGATCATAATAAAGGAGGCAAGTGATCTAGAAGATCACATGACATAACACTTCATAAAATCTCAAGAGAGATTCAGGTACCTGAAAATATAAATGAAGAGATCTCTATGTTATGTCTTTATGAAAAAAATATTGAAACTAATATAAAATATTTGTTGACGACATCTATGATAGCGCTAAATATATATATGAGGATCTTAAGTCTGAAGAAACAATTCAAATAGAATTGGTTTCATATGAAAGACATGTAGTTCTGAACATACAGTTCAAACACTTAAAAGTATAAAGTCAATGGTGTGTGCTATCACCTTTATGTATCTTATATGTCTGGCATGATATGAAAACTTGATGTAAATCTAAACCCTATTTATAGGGCTTATTGACTATACTTATATGACAATCCATGAAGGATTTAAATTGCTTAAAGCATATAGAATTCATGGTCATGAAGTACTACATCCTTAGTGCAATTTGTGCACAAATGTATCTTGCTATAACTATATGCATGATAATATGATAGCAAGAGTTTTCACCTCTATGTGAAGATATTGAACTGACGATTCCAACAAGATCATATGGAGATAATTCATCTCTATCAAGAATGATGATTTCAAGGTGCAATATATTCATTCAAGTTAATATGGCTGATTTGTTTATCAAATATCTACCAAAGATCTTTTGAAGATGGTGCACAAGATTGGAATGCAAATGCTTAAGGATGTGAATGATGCTCTCATCAGGGGGAGTTAATACGCGTTGTACTCTTTTTCCCAAGGTTTTGTCCCACTGGGTTTTCCTTGCAAGGTTTTTAACGAGGCAACCAAAAAGCGTATTATTAGATATGTGTACTCTTTTTCCTTTTCTAGAATTTTTTTCCCATTGGGTTTTCTTTTAGTTAAGGTTTTAACGAGGCACATTATCTGTTGAATAGACATTCAGGGGGAGTGTTATAAATAGAATTTTATTTATGGTGAATGTCTATATTTAGAGAGATTCTAGGGTTTATTACTTGGTGGCTAAGTCACCCTCTCCCTATAAATAGAGGGTTCTATTCCATTGTAATTCATCCCAAATCAATAAGAATTCTCTCTCTCTACTTTTCTCTGCAATATTGCTCTTCTACTTTTATTGTTTTAAAACATAAATCTATTAATTGTTCCTCAAATACCCTTTATTATATGGTAGTACTTTTTTTTGGTTTTCCACCCATGATGTCTGGTACTCGCATTGGGACCCAACTAAACTCCGTAATTTGGACCCGGGTAAGTCCCATAGTTAGGGG
>NW_017700473.1:0-2183 GCF_001879085.1 Nicotiana attenuata | reverse complement strand
ATATAGCTTATATATATAATATATATACTTACGCTATACTATGCACTAAGTATAAGTATATTAGGTAATGTTATATCGAATATATATACTTATGCTATACTATATCTACATATCTATATATATATATATGTGTGTGTGTGTGTGTGTGTGTGTGTGTGTGTGTGTGTGTGTGTCTATATATATATATGTGTGTGTGTGTGTGTGTGTGTGTGTGTGTGTGTATATATATATATAAATTAAAATGAATTAAAATCCTAAATTTATACTACATATGTACATAATTTTAAATTGAACTAAAAATAATTTATTTTTGTTTTATATATAGCGACCAAATTTGGTCGCCATTTTGGTCAACGGTCAAAATGTGGCGACCAATTTTGGTCGCTATTTTGGTCAAAATAGTCAATACTTATTGGCTACCAAATATAGCGACCAAAGTTGGTCGTTGTTTTTAAATCCAGAGTCAAAATCGGGTTAGCCCTCCCAATGTCTTATTTTCTTACCAAAAATTTCCCAAACTCTCTCTCAACATTAGCTCCTCCCCTTCTCTATTTCCCTTACACAAATCAATCCCCCCACCCCTAGCCACTGTCGCCGGAGCCGCTACCGCCGCTACCACTGTCGCCGGAGCCGCCGCTACCACTGTCGCCGGAGCCGCTGTCCCCCACCCCTTTCCACCACTGCTTTTTAATCCTCCTTTAATCTACCAAGGTTAGTAATCTACCTTCTTAGCTTTTTAATTTTTAATTTTTGCTATATAATTTTATGTAATTTTTCAGAATTTTTGTCTATTTAGTATTAGGGTTTTTGGTTTGAACTACATTAGATTTATGATATTAAGGTAGAAATTATGATCCTTTAGTTCTTGTATTAATTTATATTGAGTTAAATTGTGAAAAGAAACAATTCATACATTAGCAATACCTAAATAAGAGTACCTGTAAATACATTGTCCTAAATAAGAATACATTATAAATACTTGAATTAACTAAATTAATTTGTTCTTGCTTTATTTATATAGATGGAACATCGTACTTGTAACGACCCGACCGGTCGTTTTGAGTACTAGCGCTCCGTTCAGCAGTCGGAGGTCATGAACAGCTTCATTTCAGGTATTATGACTGGTACGCGTGGTCGGAATTGAATTTCGGGAAGTCCAGAGTTGATTTGGGAAGAAAATTCTTATTTCGGAAGCATAAAGTTGGGAGAATGAACTAAGATTGGAATTTTGAGTAAACGACCTCGGAATCAGGATCTGAAGGTTCCAGCAGGTTCATATGATGATTTCGGACTTGGGCGTATGCCCGGTTCGGGTTTTGGATAACCCGGGAGCGTTTTGGCGCCTATTGTGGGAGTTAGCATTTTAGAAGGAATTTCATAAGTTTGGTTCGAAGTGCATTTCAGAGTTATCGATGTCCGTTTGGAATTCCGAGACTGGGAGTAGTTTCGTATGGTGATTCTGGAGTTGGGGGGCGCGATCGGAAGTGAATTCGGAGGTCCGTAGGTCATTTTGAAGCCATTTGGCTAAAGATAGAAATTTGAAGGTTTTTGGGAAGTTTGACCGGAGGTTGACTTTTTGATATCGGGGTCGGAATCCAATTCCGAAAGTTGGAGTAGGTCCGTAATGTCAAATATGATTAGTGTGCAAAATTTGAGGTCAATCGGACGTGATTTGATAGGTTTAAACATCGGAAATAGAAGTTGGAAAGTTCAAAGTTCATAAAGCTTGAATCGGGGTGTAATTCATGGTTTTAGCGTTGTTTGTTATGATTTGAGGCCTCGAGCAAGTCCGCAATGTGTTTTGGGACTGGTTGGTATGATTGGTTGGGGTCCCGGGGGCCTCGCGTGGATTCCGGGTGGCTAACGGATTGAATCCGGAGTTTGAAGAAGTGCTGAGGCAGCTGGTATCTGGTACTTCTGCTTCTGCGGAAATGGGACCGCAGAAGCAGCCCCGCAGAAGCGAAGAAGAAGCCGCAGAAGCGGACGAGGGCGAGGGCAGCCAGGACCGCAGAAGCTGCCCTTGATCCGCTGATGCGGAACCGCAGAAGCGGTTGGCTCATCGCAGAAGCAAAAATGGGCTTGAGCCCAGGGACCGCAGAAGCAGAATATTTTCCGCAAAAGCGGGACCGTGGAAGCGGGATTATTTCCGCAGAAGCGAAAATCCCTGGAGGCAGAAGGTTAAT
>NW_017700472.1:0-2183 GCF_001879085.1 Nicotiana attenuata | reverse complement strand
ATCTCTCAAGCTAAGGTTAGACCAAACACTTACCTCGCTTTGCAACCAATTCGAAATTCCAACAAGCCTTTGCCGCGCGAATTCGTGCCCGAGTTTCTCAAATCTAGTCATAAACAATTCGATTCAGTCAATAAAAATTATAGGAATTACTTCCATATGAATTTCTACATTTTCCATTAAAAATCCAAAATTTAACTCAAAATTGCCCGTGGGGCCCACGTCATGAATCTCGGAAAAACTTACAAAATTCGAATACACGTTCCGATACGAGTTCAACCATACAAAAATTATCGAATTCCGACATCGGATTGCCTTTCAAATCCTCAATTAAAGTTTTGAAGATTTCTACCATTTTTAACCCAATCTTTACCTATTTGAACTCAACAATCTTCCCATAGCCTTTTTGTTACAAGCATGTATAACTAATACTCAAACATCCATGAATCATCTTACTAATTACCCATTTCTAGTTAGATTTTGAAATTGAAGAATTGGGGAAAAAGAAATTCTTACCTCTTTGATGAAGAACTTGAGGAATTTCAAGGTTTGGACAAGATTTTGATGAACCAAAACACTTATGCTTCTTTCTCTCTCTAAAAACGTTCTCCCCTCTCTCTAAAACACCAGAAATACCCAAAAATATAAACCCTAAAAGAGTTATATAAAATAGGGGTCGGGTCAGAAAAACCCGTTTTTGTACAGCTGCGCCGCGTGGGGCGCCGCAAGGGGCGGCGTGGTAATGAAAAATGTGTTTAGAAACGAAACTGAAGGTGCTCTTATAATTTACACAGCCGCGAAGCATGGGGCGGCGCATTGTGCGGCGCGGTAGTGTAAAATTCTATGCTGCTTTTGGTAATTTGGTCATAACTTCTGGTAGGAGTGTCCAAATGACGAACGGTTTGAAGCGTTAGAAACTAGACTTGAAGATCTTTCATTTGATAGGTTGTTCATCACATGAAACCTTATAACTATTTATATATGATCGTCCAAAGTGAGGTCTTGTGCGTACCCATTTGCAACTTTAGTCTATTATGAAATTATCCAACTTGGCTTAGACTTAGGACTTTCTTTAAACCTAATATATCTTATAGTACACCTCGTACACTTGCTATCACATCCATTTGGTATCCATCACGGTAATACACCTCTTCCACATATAAAATAATATAATTTGAACACGTCAACTTTCTTGCTTCGCCAAAAAGCGCTGAATTGTCTTATGGACTTTCAAATCCAAATTCGGACACACGTCTAAGTCTTAAATCACCATACGAAGCTATTGACATTCGGTCAAAAGTCAACTCTTTCCATTTGAGCTTCAAAATAAGATCTTGATTTTCCTTTAAATTTAACTCTGAATCTTATGAAAACCAAACTTGACCATACATGCGGGTCATAATGCACATTACGAAGCTTCTTGGGGTCTTAAGTTGCTGAACGGGGCGCTAATTCTTAAAATGACAAGTCGGGTCGTTACATTCTCCACCTCTTAAACAAACGTTCATCCTCGAACGTGCTAAGAATTATTCTGAGGTTACCAAATTGATGATTTTACTTTTACACATATATGAAAGTACAAGAGGGGGGTGAATTGTAGATAATTAAAGTTAATCGTTAACAAGTTGACTTAAAACGTAAGTAGTCGACTAAATATGGCAATCTTGCAGATATAGTAATTCGAGGTAATAAGCAGAAAGTAAATGCAAAAATTTAAAGACACCAGGAATTTTTATACTGGTTCGGATTCAATGTGAATCCTAATCCAGTCCCCTTGGGTTGCAAGGGATTTCTCTTCAAGTGAATAAGTTTTCTTTCGAGTACAGATTTGATGTATGTCGCTCAGTTTCTCTAGCACTCGTTTGATACAATGCCTCACCAGTTGTATGCCCTCTTTCTATCCCTGACTTGTTATACAACAGATCTATATAGGCTACTATGCTTGTTTGCAGTAGAATGAAGAGAGTTATTTTGGTTTGATCAAAGTATACTAAGGATGGAGTTACACTGTAAATTTATACAAGGATCAATGGTGAAGGCTTGTCAACCCAAGGGTTTTGATCCTTGGAAAGAGTTGATTCTTTCCAAGAATAAAGAACTATTCGTTGTTTCTCTTCAGACCTTTTCCTTCGGCAGATAACGGGTTTGATAGGATTCTTCCTTGATTGTTGGACCTTCCAACTCTT
>NW_017700471.1:0-2184 GCF_001879085.1 Nicotiana attenuata | reverse complement strand
CAGCTTTAGGTTGTATCTCCGCAATCTGTTGAAGAACTTCCTCAAATCTTCCATGTGATCGGTGGCCTTCTTTGACTTAATGATGACGTCGTCTACATACACCTCGATCTCCTTATGTATCATATCATGAAAAATGGTGTTCATAGCCCTTATGTTGGTGGCCCCTGCATTCTTAAACCAAACGGCATCATCTTGTAGCAGTACATTCCCCATGGCGTAATGAAAGCCGTTTTCTCAGCATCTTCTTCATCCATCCAGATCTGATGATAACCAGCAAAACAATCCACAAATGACTGCAATTCATGCTTGGCGCAATTGTCGATCAGGATGTGTATGTTTGGTAAGGGGAAATCGTCTCTCGGACTGGCCCGGTTGAGATCCCGGTAGTCGACACAGACTCTAACCTTCCCGTCCTTCTTCGGCACTGCCACAATGTTAGCTAACCATGTTGGGTATTCCACTTCCCTGAGAACTTTGGCTTTGACCTGCTTGGTGACTTCTTCCTTGATTTTCAGACTCATATTTGGCTTGAACTTTCTGAGCTTCTGTTTTGCCGGTGGACATGTCGGATCAGTTGGCAGTTTGTGTGCCACAATAGATGTACTCAGACCAGTCATGTCATTATACGACCAGGCAAAGATATCCTCAATTCTCTTAGAAACTCTGTGTATTCCTTCTTTTCTGATGACGATAAGTGAATGCTGATTCGTGTTTCTTTGACGTTCTCTTCATCTCCCAGGTTAACAATCTCAGTCTCGTCCAGGTTGGACTTCGGCCTATTTTCAAAATTCTCGACTTCCTTGACAATCTCTTCCGGTATGTCATCTTCCTCTGAGTTTATGTCTGTTTGTTGCGTTGTCTCATTGCATGTCACAGTCATTGGTTCATCAAGACAAGTAATAGTAATGATGTATAAGTAAAGTAATGAGAGAAAATAATAAGAGTGTTGATTTGTAAGAAAAATCGAAATGCTTTGATAAATTCCATAATTGTTTTGAACATTGAAGATCTTATTGCGGAAATTTAAGATGCAAAAGAAAAACCAATAAAATTAAAAGATAGCGCATGATGCTTGTTCAGCCTTGCTACCCCGAGGCTCGCCGGGCTCTGGTTGTCCTGATGGTCCAATTGTTGAGATATGCCCCTCTGCTTAAGATGATCATGCCAGAGTGCACGAACTAACCTTTGGGGAGGGGAATAAAACAAAAGTAAAAACAAAAAAGGTAATCAAGTTAGTGAGGATCATAAAAAGTATTGCAATATTTAAACACGTAGTGCAGGAGTGTAAGGCGTGTCCTAATTTGGGAACCTCGTTATGCCCGAGGTAGGCCTAGTGACAAATTGATTTGGAGAACTTAGAATGCTAAATGCCTCATTTTATTGACAAAAAATAGACGAATCCCAAATTGACATTAAATAAACAGGAAATGGAAATCACTAATGGCCATTGGCCTTATTACATTTTTATAAAGCGAAAAGAAAACCCCTATCTACTTGGCCCCAGAAGGACCTTTCCCAGATTCGGCATTCCTGGCTCCGTCGAACAGCTTCACCAACTCGCGAAGTCCCAGCAATAGGTAGGCCCTGGCTAGATGTCCGCCTTCATCCCTTTTAGCCTCTTGATAATCTTCAACCCTTTTGAGAAAGTTTCTTTCTAGTCTCCAGGAGGGATGGTAGATTTCCTAGATATTTTCTGACGAGATTTTGATCACTAGAGTGTAAGTCCTTTCCACCAACTTAGTAGTCTCAGGTGGATGTTGGTAACCATGCCGAATCTGGGGATTTCGTGCCTCATTATCTGCAAGACAGAAGGGTTAGATTCTACCCCCACCGGACTCGACTATTTAACATCAACAATTGGCATAAAAGCATTTAGTTCTCCAAATAAATGCACAGAACGTGATGATGTCCGTTTTGGGTTTAAGGAAACCCAGTGGACTTGGGACAAGGCTATCTTAAAGAGTCATTATGCGGACAACATAACTGACTCGGCTATGTTTGACCATGATGCATGCATAGTTAAACAGAGTGAGGTTTCTATGAGGTTTTAGACTGGTACCCTTGAGTGGACAACTCAAGGGGGAAAGGCACGGAACCGTCGACTACACCGTTGATGAAGGAAAGCAGTAAAGGAAAGAAACAAAGAGACAAGTCAGTTTTGTAGTTGAAAAGGAAATTGAATGC
>NW_017700470.1:0-2184 GCF_001879085.1 Nicotiana attenuata | reverse complement strand
ACATAAACGGCAGTACTAAAGAAAAGTAATTAAGAAATTGAAAACCAAATTGGATCTAGAAAGATTCTGAAACCCTAGATTTAAAGTAGGTAAATTAGTCAAAAATAACTAGACGAATAACATGGATACACATAGATACACGAAAACATTTGTGAGCACGTGATTTTTCCCCTATGTGAAATACTCCTACAAATTAAGGAAATAGATTTTTCCCAATTGTTTGCAATTTTTATAGGATTTTTGTTGGACTTTTTGTTAATTATTTGCATTTTTTGTGCATGTTTAATTCTATTAAAATCATGAAAAATGCCAAAATTGCCATGCATTGCACTGAGATTTGTTTTCATGTTTTTAAGATTAATAAAGCTACTTAATTGCTTTATTAAGATGAAAATCACAAAAAATTGGTTCACTTTTACATTTTTAGCTTTTTAATTTTAGATTAGTAATTTTCTCTTTTAATCTAGGAGCAACTAATTTTATATATACTATAGTTAGATAATTAGCTTAATTTTATAATTTAAATTAATTTAGGAATTTAATTTTGGTATTAATTATTTTTTTTTAAAAAAAGAAAAAAAGGGAATTGGAAAAAGGCTTAGTTTAGCTTTGAAATTGGGCCAGCGTGCACTTCCCCGAAGATGAGAAGAGAAGGGTTTCGCAGCAGTTTATATACAATTCAAATAAATATCAAAGCGGTAAAAAGCGACAATTAGCACATTAGGCTCAAACATATAAAAATCGGATAATAAATGAAAGCCAAATATAACAATTATTCTAAGCTAGAATTCTTGAACCCTGAACCAGAAGTTCTGGGTTCTTAGTCGCCAACAGACTCGCCAGAGCTGTCACACCTACTTTTTCTACCACCGGAAGCGGTATAAGGGAGTTTTTTCCAATTTAAGTGGCAATCGAAACGGGATTATTTATATTAAATTCAGAGTCGCCACTTGGGATGATTTATGGTGTCCAAAGTCACCGGTTTAAATCCCGAATCGAGGATGTTTGACTCTGTTTTACAATCCGCGAAACACAGAAATTCGGGTAAGGAATTCTGTTAACCCGGGAGAAGGTGTTAGGCATTCCCGGGTTTCGTGGTTTTAGCACGGTCACTCAATTATTATTATTGGCCTAATTATCTGACTAATAAAACCTTTTTGAAATCTATATGCATTTTATCCCTTTCAAAACCGCTTTTAATAATCTGATTGTCATGCAACTAATTATTTGATTACACATTGCGAACCATGTCAAGGGAACCATACCCACGATCCACAACATGTTTATTTTTATTAACAAGATTAAATTGTGGCCGGGTCGCATAAATGTACTCCCGAATTTTAGAAATTAAGCATCACAACTACGTCACGGGAACCGTACCCGTAGTTATGACAATTTATTTAATTAACGCACCTAACGCAAAATTACGAGAGTTCAAAGCATGTTTCTACATTAATAAAGATATTGATGTGAGGGCCATAGGCTATATGATTGGATGGGACACCTCAACTTATTCATAAAAAATAAAATATTCAACTAAAAAATAAATTATGGAATGTTCAAGCTCCATCTAATTAAGGCCAATCTACAGCTAATTAATATAAGTAAGCATTGAACAATATAAGGGATATTTAATTATATGGGGTAAACTGGACCAACGATAGGCCCAATTTAGTATTTGATCAAGAATATAGCATGTTGCAGCTGCCTGGGCTCGAAGCTGAGCCCAAAAAGGCACGGATGTTCAAAGACCTCATCAGGTCTAAATGCGATCAAGGCTGTCCCATTTTGGGCTGATACCTGGCTCAATAGTCTGACAAAACTCCATATTAAAATCCTTCTTTTTTTAAATTAACACAAAACCTCATAAATAAAACAAACTAAGGCTGAAGGCTATTAGGCTCGACATCGAGCCCAAACAAGAGAAAACCAGGTCTGGTCGCTCCAAGCCTTGTGACAAACAAGCTAACTTATGTGGCCACAATCAAGCCCATATTCATACTGAAAACCCTAAACATGCCAAGACCTTTCTTGAAATTCAGGTAGCTTTAGATACACAAATAACAAAACAATGATACTAAAATCTGAAGATCAATATGCTGAATCAACTCTATTATCCACATGACATGCAAAGCATTGGTATTAGCTAGATTAATGGAACATAACAAACCTGAATCAAAACAT
>NW_017700469.1:0-2184 GCF_001879085.1 Nicotiana attenuata | reverse complement strand
AAAACATAAAAGAGGAAAACGAAAGAAGAAGAAGAAAGAAGAAAAGAAATAAAAACGAAAATCCCAAAAAAAAAAAACAAATCACGGTAGCATAGGATCCCTTTTCTTTCAAATCCCGGAACAAAAACCGAGGATCTCCCGGAACAAAAACCGAGGAGCTTTTTCTTTCCAAATCCCGGAACAAAAACCGAGGATCTCCCGGAACAAAAACCGTGGAGCTTTTTCTTTTCAAATCCCGGAACAAAAACCGAGGATCTCCCGGCCACAAAAACCGTGGAGCTTTTTCTTTCCAAATCCCGGAACAAAAACCGAGGATCTCCCGGCACAAACACCGTGGAGTATTTTTTTCTTTCCCAAAATCCCGGAACAAAAACCGAGGATCCCTTTGCACATTCCCAATTTGATTAGATATGTGTCACAACTAACTCACGAAATTTTCCTAGTGAAAACTGGGGCAGAAAATTTCGTTCGTTTGTTTGTTTTGGTATCCTAAGCAGGTCAATCTCAAGACCCAAGGTGCGAGATGACCAATGGAATAAATCTCAATTAAGAATCAAGAAAAGAGAAAAGAACAAAAGATGAACTATAGTGTGAAGCAAGCAAGGGCGCGGATTGCTCAAAATCTGATTGAGGTCACAAGCTCTGTTGACCCTGTTTTAATTCAATGCTGCATGAGAAAGTAAAACACCTACAGCTTGAGAGCATCAAGATTCAGATCGAAGTCCACAGCAAAATCAGCTAAGACTCAAGATCAAGTTCCAAGGCAATCATAGATAGGAATCTTGTAACTCACAGTTGATAGGCATAGCTATGTTTAGTTTTTGATTTCCTTTTGGTGTAATAAGGAGGTCAGTAAGCAGTAGCAGCAGCAACAGCAGTGAGATCACAGCTCCTGGTAGTCCCAGCTACCAAATTTTTCCGAACTACACTGACCTGATTCCTGTTTAGCCAAGGATATGTAGGCAACCTCAGAAGCAGGGTGCAGTCAACTCTTGCAAGATGCTTCACACGGAATATGCGAACGGGCAAAAATCGCTCGTTTCCGCTCACTTGTCTTTGCACGAAAACTCTTCGTGTTTCCGGGCAAAGAGGGGCAGCTGTGAGCACGTAATTTTTGCCCTAAGCAAATTAATTCCAAAAGTTTCAAATAATTAATTTCTTTATTATTTTACAATTTTTGTGAATTTTTGTGTGAATTTTGGTGTTAATTGGTTGCATTTTAATATGAAAATACAGGAAAATACGCACATGCATTTAGGGATTTTTATTTTTACAAATTTAGTATTAATTAGGTATTAATTAGATTTAGAATAAAGTTTAAAGAAAACTTGCAAAAAATAGGTTGTTGCGCTCTTAATTGTTAATTGTTGCGTTTTATTTCTAAATAGAGTTTTTTAAGTAATTTTAGGAAGTTTAAATAGCTTAATTGAGTCTTTGTTTTGTTCTAGCATTTTTATAAAACCAGAAAAAATAAATAAATACTAAAATACCAAAATAAATAAATAAATAAATAGAATACAAAAGCAAGAAAACAAAATAAAAAAAAAAAGGAATTTGGGCTAAATTCACCCCAGCCCAAATCAAAGCCCAAAATTTGCACACTTGAAACCTGTCCAAAACTAGCCCAACTGCCCGGTCCAAAAGCTCTTAAAACGACGTAGTATAGGGGAGAAACTACGTCGTTTTGAAATAATGTTAGACCAATTAATCGTGGCCCTCCGTTCCCCATCATCTAACGGTCCTCATTAGTCCAAGGGGTTTAATAAAAGTGTCCGAAAAATTGTATGAACTCAAGAACACTTATCATCTTCCTCGTACAACTGTAACACCACCACCGTACCCCACCGTACCTCACCGTACCCCGCCGTATCTCCACCCTCTTGCCACCGTCCGCCGCCGGCCGGAAATCGCCGCCGCCGGCGGCGAAGCTCCAAATCACTCAAAAATTACACCCCTCAATCCTCTCATCCTCCTCTTTCCAACCCCCAACCTAGTTTCCCTCAAATCGTAACCAAAATGCTCGAATATTAGATCGAAATTTCCGGCCAGGATACCACCTTTACCAAACCCCACCAAATTTACACCATAAGACCACCACGACCTCCTCTATCAAACCCCCAAGGCCCTGATCCTCAAAAATGGCCGGAACTTCTCGAATATGGATTCAAAGTTTCCGGCCAAAAC
>NW_017700468.1:0-2185 GCF_001879085.1 Nicotiana attenuata | reverse complement strand
TGTCTAGCCTCATCACTACTTCGTCGGGGTTAGGCCAGGCACTTACCAGCACATGGGGTTGGTTTTGCTGATGCTACACTTCTGTGCTCTTTTGCACAGATCACGGTACCGAAGCAGCTTTTGGACCACAGCAGTAGGATATTGATCGGGTGCTGACTTCGGTCCAGGGACTTACGAGGTAGCCTAGCTGGCGTTCGCAGGCCGGAGTCCCTTCCTATGTTTTCAGTTTGTTTTCATTGTACCGAAACAGACATTTAGGCATTTTCTACTCAGACTTGTTTGTAGCACTCTTTAGTAGTTCGTGAGATAGCGACACCAGTCTTGGGTAGAGAAATGTTAAACTTCCGCATTTTGGGTTTTTCAGTTCTCTGTGTTTTAAAGACTTCCGCTTTAATTTAAATGACTCATTATATTTTGTATTGTTCTCGTTGAGGTTAAATCAGGAAATGTTTAAAAGGCTTGGCTTGCCTAGCTCCGATAGTAGGCACCATCACGACTCCCGATGGTGGGAAATCCGGATCGTGACAAGTTGGTATCAGAGCTCTAGGTTACATAGGTCTCGCTACTCACGGACAAACTTGGTAGAGTCTGAGGGATCGGTACGGAGACGTCTGTATTCATCCGCCAGAGGCTACGGAGTTAGGAAAAGTTTCACTTTTGTTCTTTCCTGTCGTGCGATTCTGTTTCTCAAATACTGATTGTCTTTCTACTCTATTCTTCCGCAGATGGCGAGAACGCGTGCTTCCTCTTCTACCACGCAGCAGCCGAGCCCCCAACAGCAGCTCCTGCGAGGGGAAGAGGCCGAGGCAAGGGCAGAGCTCAGCGCCGGGCAACAGTCCCAGAGGTGGAGCCTCATATTGACTATGGTGAGGAGGTTCCAGCCCCAGCAGCTTCGGTAGGCCCAGCTCAGGTCCCAGGAGGGTTCATGGTCACCCCAGATCTTCAGGACGCTTTGGTCAGACTAGCAGGCTTTATGGAGAGCGTCACTAGAGCGGGTTTGCTCCCAGTAGCACCAGCCACTTCTCAGGCTGGAGGAGGAGTTCAGACTCCTGCTGCACGTACTCTGGAGCAGGTAGCTCCCCAGGCTCAGGTTCCAGTGGTTCAGCCAGCTGTGGCAGTTCAGCCAGGTATTGTGACTCAGGCCGACGATGGGGAGGCTATGTCCTCAGATGCGTTGTGGAGGCTTGATAGGTTCTCCAAGCTCTTCACCACAACATTTAGCGGTACTTCTTCAGAGGATCCACAGGACTTCTTATTTAGCTGCCATGAGATCCTTCGGACTATGGGTATTGTGGAGACCAATGGGGTCGGCTTCGCCACTTTTCGACTAGCAGGATCCGCCAAGACTTGGTGGAGGGACTATTGTTTATCCAGACCAGCAGGGTCGCCAGCATTGACATGGGATCAGTTCGCAGAGTTATTTCTGGAGAAGTTTCTCCCAGTCACTCAGCGGGAGGCACTTCGCAGGCAGTTCGAGCGCCTCCAGCAGGGCTCCATGACAGTCACCCAGTATGAGACGCGGTTCATTGATTTGGCACGCCATGCTATTGTTATACTCCCCACAGAGCGAGAGAGGGTGCAGAGGTTTATTAATGGGTTGATTCAGCCGATCTGTCTCCAGATGGCTATAGGAGCTGGTAGTGAGATTTCTTTTCAGGAGGCGGCCAATGCGGCCCGTAGAGTGGAGATGGCTCTTGCACGAGGAGGTGGTCAGGTGTCGGATAAGAGGCCTCGTCATTCTGGTAGGTTCAGTGGTACCTCGTCTGGAGGTAGGGATTCTTATGGTAGAGGCCATTCACCGAGACCCTTTCAGTCAGTACTCCAGGTTTCTCATGGTACTCCAGGCGGTGGTGGTTCTCAGCAGCATTATTCTGATCAGCAGCCCATCAGTGCACCGCCACTTCAGAGTTTCTGGGGAGGACATTCAGGTCGACTGGGCCAGCAGTCTCAGCAGCCGAGGGCTTGTTATGGTTGTGGTGACCCGAGTCACATTGTCAGATTTTGCCCTCGAGCCTCGGGTAGTTCTCAGCAGCAGGGTCCTCGCCCCATGATTCAGGCACCAGGCGATCCACAGCTTGCCCAGCCAGCTAGAGGCGGGGGTAGGGATCATAGAGGTGGAGGTAGAGACCGTAGAGGTGGAGCTCGGACCGCCAGAGGTAGGGGTCAGCCAGTAGCTGATCGTCCT
>NW_017700467.1:0-2185 GCF_001879085.1 Nicotiana attenuata | reverse complement strand
CGAAAGTGGGATTTCTAGATTGCATATAGGATTGAGTAGAGCAAGTTCTTGAACCTGGGCCTCGGGGAACGGATTCGCGGTTAGGATAGACATATACCTAATTGCCTTGCTTGGTTGATTTACAGGAATTATAAATGCGTTCTTGTTGATTCTAATTCCATAGACATATAGGAGTTAGGTTAGCTTGAATAGGCGAGTAAGAACTCGACAGATTCTTATGAGCAATATTAACCCTGTCAACCAATAAATTAGATAAATTAGTTAGTCAATTCAATTGAAGAATACAATAGGAATGTTAGATAGCCCATAACCCTAGATCGTTTTCATTACGTTGATATCGTAAAAATCTGCTCTTTTCCTCTGTTTAAAGTTCATTATTTGTTTTTATTTATTTTAATTAGTTTAGAATCAAATACTTCTTGGTTTAATTCTTGTATAGATAATTAGGATAGTCTAATTTAGTTAATAGTTGATCATAAGACCTCGTGGGTTCGACATCCGACTTTTAGTCACTTTATTACTTGACGACCGCGTATACTTGCGTGTGCGTTTGGCCGCAACATTTTCCAGCACGTTGCCGGGGACTTAAAAATTAACTATTCTACTAGATTGGATTTTTACTTTTTGCCTATTCAAGTTTTTATTTTTTTATTTTTAACTTAGTTTAATATTTTATTATCTTTGTTGACATGGCATCTTGGAATGAGAATTGGTCAAATATTGGTTATTCTTATTATAGAGATCCTTGTCCATATTGTGGAGGACCACACTTGTGGCAAAATTGTGCATCTCAATTTGATGTGTGGAATTTTTGTAATATGTGTGGTGGTCAAGGTGGCCATTGGGATGGTTGTCCTAATTCTTACTATCCTTCTCAAAGTTCTTATTATAATGTTTATGAGTTTGATAGGAGCAAGGAAGTGGAGGATATGGAAAGCATGGCTCATATTATGGACATGATGAGGCAAGTAGTCGAGCTACAAGATGAAAATCGAAAGGCTGCACAAAGAATTAGTGCAGCAATCATGAGAATGAAGGCCGAGGCAGAGGAAGTGGCTGAAGAGAGCGAGTTCCCACCAGAAAATAATTTTGAAGAAGCAGATATAGTGAGCCAATCTTGGCTAGAGGAACAAGCTCAACTTATAAAATCTCATGAGTTTCTCCGTGATGGTCTTTCAAATATGACAGAACAACTAATAGAAGCAAGAACTGAGCTCAGGCAAGAGATAGACCAATTTGGCTCAGATATCCATGACTTGCATGCTCAATTGAATAAAAAGGTTGAGGCGTCTGATGCCTACAACCAATTTTTGTGGATACTGGCCAGCTTGTGGAGCGGAAAGAGGAATTCCAACTATTCGACCAAAATATTATTAATGATGCCAAAGTTGATGAAGAGCTCAAAATTGAGGATGTCAAAAATAATGCAATTCTGGAGTTGGAGCGTATTGGACCTCATTCTAAACACTTTTCAACATTATGTTTGATTGGTGACATGGAAATTGATCCATTCGAGCATATGGAGGAGTCAATAGATGAGGAACAAAGTGTTTATATTCTAAAATTTGCCACACCAAGGAGACAAAACGACATTCCTCACTTAAAGGCCAAGAAGTGCAAGATGCGATACCTACTACTTGGGTTCTTTATTTTTACACCACCGCCCCATGAACGTGACAAAAAATTTGATGCAAAATTGGGGTGCAATTTATATCCTCAAAGTGGAAGGAAAAGTGATGAAAGTGTTGGCGTCGTGCTGCGACGTTAAATCAAGCGCTTGTTGGGAGGCAACCCAATTCTATTTTTTTCCTTTTGTTTATTTTATTGTGTTAATTTTTTTTTTTGTAGATTTATTTTGTGTTTTGTAGGAGTAAGAGCATGGAGTCAAAGCCAATAGGCATGTGCTAAAGCGAGCAGGTGGTTGAAACTAAGTGTGAGGTATCCACACAAGGGATCATACCTGGGAGAAGTCTGAGTATTCCGTGAGCTGCTAATTCTTCGGCCTTTGGCCTACCAGGGAGTTTCTTTTACCCTCTTGTTATGTTCAGTGTGCATTGAGGAGATTGCACAGTTTTAAGTGTGGGGTGAGGAGATTGTCTGGGTGATTTTCTGTGCTATCTTAGTTTAGTTGTAGTGTTTTTTTTTTTTAAAAAAAGAAAAATGAAATTTTTTTTTTTTTTGAAAG
>NW_017700466.1:0-2185 GCF_001879085.1 Nicotiana attenuata | reverse complement strand
CCTGTGCCTGTTTGATGCGGCAGGCTCGACTAGGTCCGACGACATCCATTCCCCAAGCGGCGAACGGCCATGGTGAGCTTGTTGCATTGAGCTCGTTAGGAGGCACCTTTATCATATCTGCATGTATCTGACAGCGGTGGCACTTTCGGACATACTGGATGCAGTCTGTCTCCATAGTCATCCAGAAATAACCAGCTCGGAGTATTTTCTTGGCTAAGAGAAAACCATTCATATGCGGACCACAGGTCCCTGCATGAACTTCTTCCAACAACCTGGATGCTTCCCTTGCCTCGACACACCTTAGTAATCCCAAATCGGGAGTCCTCCTGTACAGGATTCCTCCGCTGTGAAAGAAGTGATTGGATAACCTTCGCAGTGTGCGCTTCTGAGTAGTGTTTGCAAGTTCTGGATACTCTCCTGTTGACAAATATTTCTTAATGTCATGGAACCATGGCTTTTCGTCTGCTTCTTCCTCAATTTTCAAACTCATGTCTGGCTTGAACTTTCTGAGCTTCTACTTTACTGGCGGACACGTCGGATCTGTTGGCAGTTTGTGAGCTACAATAGATGTACTGAGACCGGTCATATCATCATATGACCAGGCAAATATGTCCTCATATTCTTTTAAGAACACCGTGTACTCTTTCTTTTCTGATGGTGACAGGTGAACACTGATGCGCGTTTCCTTGACATTCTCTATATCCCCCAGGTTGATGACCTCAGTCTCGTCCAGATTAGACTTAGGTCTATTCTCAAAGTCTTCGACCTCTTTAATGACCTCTTCTGGTATCTCATCCTCTTCTGAATCTATATCCGTTTGTTGCGATATCTCATCGCATGTCACATTCATCGGTTCATCAAGATAAGTAATAGTAATGTTGTGTAAAAGTAAAATAAATGACAGAGAAAAATAATAAGAGCGAGACATATATAAGAAACTGAAATGCTTTGATAAATTCGAACATTGTTTTGAACATCGGAGCTTTTTTCAAAATTTAAAGATAATACTGAAGGGAAATTAACTAGCGAAAAGTAAAAGATAATGCATAATGCTTTGTTCAGCCTTGCCACCCCGAAGCTCTCCGGGCCTTGGTGGTTCTGATGGACCAATTGTTGAGGTGTTCCCCTCGGCTCACCGCCTGTATGGAAGGGCCTTCCTCCCCTTCCTCCTCGAGAATGACATGACAGTCCATATTGTCATCTTCCAAGAACAGGTTCTTCATTGCTGCCAATGCTTCATCTTCCTCCGACCCATATATGATGCCGGCCGGCTGGAAAGTCCGTTCCAGGCGGGGTATAGGGTGCTCCAGCGGATAGTAAGGGCCGCGCTATGGTAGCGACCAGTTCTGGAATTCTTCCCAAGTATAACCGTACCCTAACCCAAAAGTGGTGCCATGCTTCTTCAGTTTGATAGGCTTGGTGATTCCCTGGAGATTCTTGCCGAGCCCTTTGCCCGGTTCATACCCGCTCCAGTTTAGTATACTCTCTATCTTGTTATCCCACCACTTATCTTTGTCCACGGCGTTGACTCGCTCAATCTGGTGGTAAGTTTCTCCTCCTAGCTTCCTTCTTCCTTCAATTGCTGGGATGGTTTGGCGACTGTATATGGGGTTACTCCCGTCACCATGAATAATCACTTCTTGGTGATTCCACTCAAACTTTACTGTCTGGTGCAGGGTTGATGCTACGGCTCCAGCGGCGTGGATCCAAGGTCGTCCCAGTAGTAAGTTGTAGGATGCTGGGATGTCTATTACTTGAAAATCAACATCGAACCAAGTTGGCCCCATTTGCAAACATAAACTAATCTCCCCAATAGTGGACATTTGGGAACCATCAAAAGCTTTGACATTGATAGCCCCATCCTTGATTTCATGCAGACTTTTCCCCAATGTTCGGAGGGTCACCAATGGACAAATGTTGAGGCTCGACCCTCCGTCAATCAAAGTCCTGGTGATGAAATAGTCCTCGCATTGCACGGTGATGTGCAACGCTTTGTTGTGGCCTAAACCTTCAGGGGGTAACTCATCCTCGTGGAAAGTAATCTTATGACTCTCCAATACCTGCCCGACCATGTTTGCCATTTCTCCTCCAGTTATATTGCTGGGTACATACGCCTCGCTTAGTATCTTCATCAGAGCGTTCTTGTGTGTCTCGGAGCTCTGCAGTAGAGCTAGGATGGAGATCT
>NW_017700465.1:0-2185 GCF_001879085.1 Nicotiana attenuata | reverse complement strand
AGTTGTTTGGAAGCATTAAGGACTCAACGAGCTTAATGTATGTCAAAGCAAACGTTTTTTACCTCATTTTGGCATGATCCACTAACTACATGTTTTTGATAACGAGACATTAAGAGAAGTTCATATTCCTAAATTTATGTACATTGTCCTAGTCTCCTAAGTTACAGCATTCTCCCTTATCATATTCAGTTAGTTTTGTCTCTTTCAGCCAAGAGAGCATAGAGTCTATATATATACAGTATTACAGATTTTTACTACCATTGAGCTGTAATCGATGGGCAGGACCCTATTGGGCAACCTTTGATCAGATGGTAAGTTATATATCGAGCCTACTGTGGCCGAGCGCCTATGAGCGAGCCCAAAATGGCCGAGATATAGATCTTAGTATGACAGAGCGCCTATGAGCGAGCCTACTACGGCAGAGCAGTTGCACATACAGAGCCTTATTAGGCTGGATAGCTATTTTACTTAGAGAAGAAATTAGGCTTTAAGAAGCCAGTGGTACCATCTCCCGTCTCAAGATGATATCCGATCTCGAAGTGTCCCCTCAAGAAGAGGAACAAGCGCTTCGAGCTCCGCCCATGAGGGCTCGACCCCAGGACATCGCTTAAATCTGGGCAACCCCTCATTCGGGACCTATCTACAACACCTTAAAAGATTAGCTACATCAAACTCAAAACAAGTTTCCATGTTCCCAAAGCTAACTCTCACTCAAAGACCGTTCTCAAAGGTTTCGGGGCTCAAGGTATTATTTTCATGTGACCCAAAGTGATGGTCCCGACGGCCCAAGTCTATCGGACCAATTCAATCCTGGTATGAGGAACAACGGAGATGCCATTTTTTATTAACCAAAGGCCAGGAAGAGTACTCGCACCTGAGTTAGATATCGACAATAGTCAGCAGAAGCATACATCTAGAATCTCCACAAGTATTAAAGAAAATGACAAACATCGAAGACGAAAATCGAGGAAAAATTCTTATATTCATAAATGTTTGGTTACAACAGCCCGCGAGGGGTCTTTACAGAAGATTACAAAAGCCTACAAGGGGTCCTTACGCAGAAACAAAGAAGCGAAGGGGTGCACACCCATAGTAAAAGCCGAAGAGCCAAGTCGGCCCTCGAAGGTCCATCTCCGGTAGCAACGCCTTCGAGCACTATCTCCTCGGACGTGCACCCTCAATGATCTCGTCCTAGTCCCTCAAAGTAGCACTTCAGAGGAGAAGACGAAGAAGAAAGCAGGAGGATCAGAAAAGGATGGAAAACGCCATAGCCCGGTAGAGGGCTCGGTGGGCGTCGACCTTGCTTGCACGGCACAACCACTTTAAGTCCACTTCTCGGGACATTATGCCGCACAAGCTACCGGCCAAAGATCCCGCTTCACCCCAAGGAATCCAAAAGGGTTGTTGCGCGACAGGCCGGAGTAGGGGGTGAGCGGCGGAGTATAGTCCGAGCGCCCTCATGAGCAGCGGTGTAGAGTCCAAACATCCTTCTAGATTAGAAGAAGTTGGCCGCCCCTATATCATCACCTCGAGCCAATAACGACAGTAGTAACAGGCATAACAACAACAGCAATAGCGACAAGACGGTATGATCTCGCTAGACAAGGGGAAGCTCAGGCAGTAGGCCACCACACAGCCGATGAAAATGCTGTTATACAACCCTAAAGCCGTGAACCCAAACATGGTGGTTGATAATAAAGGAAGATGGTGAGAAGAAAGGGATGAACGAATGGAGAAAGGCACTCGAATAAAGAGACCGGAATGCCCCCATTCATAGGGGATAATGACACGGCCATCGATGCCTTTGAAAGACGGATCGACAGGCGCTATCAATGCGTACTTGAAAACTGAATCGATGGCGGTACTATCACTTTGAAGAACGGGAATCGACAGTGCATTGAATGGCACCGAAAAGATGAGTCCATGGGATGTCCTGGTTATCGTAAAGGCCCATGTCATAGGTCGCGTCGCCGGTATGACATCGTCACAGGAATCCGAAGAGGTGGGCATCAAAATCGTTTCCTATCGCTTCGTTCTAGGAAACACGGAGACTATCTGTATACGGCAAAATCGGAGGGTCCATTTTCCCGTCATTAAGGCATTTCAGAAGATCACCTCGAGGCCTCGAGGCTGCAAAGATGCGTTCGAGTCTCCTTCTTCGGAGCTCGTCGACACCCGACCTGAA
>NW_017700464.1:0-2185 GCF_001879085.1 Nicotiana attenuata | reverse complement strand
AAAGGTCTTCGTAATTCAGTCCCTCGATCCCCTTGCTTCCTTCAACACCCTGAACTCGGCTAGTCAGCTTCTTGAGTTCTGCGGCCAGATTCTTGATAAGAGAGTCTTTGTCATCAGACTCAGGTGTGCTCGAGGCGGGCTGAATGGTGTGTGGTATTCCACATAGATGGGGGTGTTGTGGTGATGATCATTTGTGGAGTTTAGTAGTTCAGGAATGAGCAGTGGGGTGTTGCTTGAAGTGTGGCATGTGTTGCAGTGGTGGTGGTGAGCGGGTTGGTTTTGTGGTTTTGGGATGTTTTGTGGTGGTGTGGGATTTTGAGTGTTGGGGAAGTTGACATCTGGGGTAGTGAGGGAAAATGACAAGCTTGCCAAGTTCCGAACTTGGTCCAGTTCTTCCTGAAATTTCAATAATTTCTGCTCGAGCTGGGAGGCACTTTCCTTGGAAACCTGAATACCCTGAGGAACCTCTACCCTTTCGACTGAGTTCTCCTTTCTGATGCTGCTTATATCTTCCATTTTTCCCTTGTTCTTGTTTCTGATAGGACTCGGAGGAGGAGGAGGAGGTGGAGCGCCCTTGGATCTTGTGGAGTAAGATGACGATGCCAGAGTACACGAACTAACCTTTGGGGAGGGGAATAAAACAAAAAGTAAACCAAAAGGTAACAAGTTAGTGAGGGTCGTAAGAAAAAAACGTTGCAATATTTAAACACATAGTGCAAGAATATAAATCGTGTCCTAATTTGGGAGCCTCGTTGTGCCCGAGGTAGGCCTAGCGACAAGTTGATTTGGAGAACTTATAATGCTAAATGCCTCATTTTATTGATAAGAATAAGACGAATCCCAAAACGACACTAAAATAGCAGAAAATAAAATATCACTAATGGCCATTGGCCTTATAACATTTAAAGCAAAGAAAAGACTCCTATCTAC
The DNA here is from genome assembly GCF_001879085.1 of Nicotiana attenuata. Taxonomy (NCBI): domain Eukaryota; kingdom Viridiplantae; phylum Streptophyta; class Magnoliopsida; order Solanales; family Solanaceae; genus Nicotiana; species Nicotiana attenuata. The sequence continues at coordinate 1,255 of NW_017700464.1, read as the reverse complement.
TTGGTCTCAGAGGGACCTTCCCCAGACTCGGCATCTTTATCTCCATCGAACAGCTTCACTAGCTCACGTAGTCCCAGCACCAAGTAGGCTCTAGCCAAGTGTCCTCCTTCATTTCCCTCAGCATTCTGGCAGTTTTCAATCCTCTAGATGAACTTCCTTTCTAGCTCCACTAAGCCCCGCTCCAAATACCCCAGTCGCTTGTTGGCGCTGACAGCCATATCTTTCCATTCTTCAATCAGCTTTTGATGGGCTTCTTGAATTTCCTGGTGCTCACTTTCGCATTCCCGAATCCTCTTGCGCAATTGGTTGTACTTAACCTGTACTTCAGCCTTCTCGTCGATGATCCTGTGACCTCGAATAAGCCCGGGTTGTCCTAACCCACTATGATCGTCCTCCAACCAGCTTGGATAGTATGGAGTATAACCAGCGTGGTACCTGTCTGGTTCTATGGAATCCTTTCCCAGGATGATTTTGCAGTGCCACATATGCTAAGCTTGACACTTGTATGGACTATCAAAAGTCGGCCCTGAAGCGACTCATTTCGTCGACCCTTGGTATAACCTGCTTTCTTCCTGCCTGCCTCATGACTCGGAGAGGGACCTAAGGATAAGTTCCTCTCAGACTGATGAGTATAAGAAACGGTGCATCCCGAGATCGGACGATGAACTCTTCAGTAGGGAATCATTCGAACATCCATTGCACTCGGTCCTCTTTCAGATTTTCGAACAACTCTACCCACCCTTTAGCATCTTCTGGTTGGGCAAACATGTTAGGCATATAGTTCATTCGCCTTGGCTGATGGAAGGCAATATGATCATCCCAGTCTATGCGCAGAATCTCTTGCCAATATTCACCCTTTTGGAGGTGCTCCATGAGCCAGAGTTGGAGCAGTAAGTTACAACCCTCAAAGTGTTTGGCCCCTCGTTGACAATTTTTCAGGGCTCGGTATATCTCCGCAACGACCATAGGTACTATGCTAAAAGGCTGTCCGCCAATTCCTTCCATTAAAGTCTTGGTGACCATGGCCAGTTTGGTATGGATCCTAGCCTTCTTCATAGGAAACACTATCATCCCCAAAAAGCAGAACATAAAGACGAAGACTCTTCTGTGGATGTGCCCCAATGATGTGAGGGCGAATTCATCTGGGTAAGTGCGGTAAGACTTGATATGGCCGTATCTCTCGTACAGATAGTCGAAAGGAATGTAGGAATCCTTCAAGCAGGTCAAGTCTGTGTTCTTCTTTAGTCCCATTATT
>NW_017700463.1:0-2186 GCF_001879085.1 Nicotiana attenuata | reverse complement strand
GTTGTATTAAGCTGGTTTTGGCTAGTTTCATTGGTGCTACTCTTCTTCTGTACATTGCTGGGTAGCTGTGTCCTTTTGAATTGAAAATTGACTCAGTTCTCTGGATTTCAACCGCTGTTCGTTTGTTTCTGCTGCTGACCTCTCCTTTTCTTATTTCATTTCAATTGCCAGGTACATACCTTGAGCCTCAATATCATGTGAATCCTCAGTTGAGAATGAATTGAAAGAGACGCATAGTTTAATTCCCAGTTGTTCAATATTTGGACTGATTTTAATTTGTGGACTGTTGAACTTATTCTTACGAGTATGTGAATTCCGTGGTTAGCAATTTTAATTTGGCTTAGTTTGTGTTAGCAGTATAGTGTAGGGTAGTGTAGTGTAGCTTAATTCGTTTTCAGTAGTTATAAAAAACAAAACAAGTTCAAATAGCTTTCTATTTCAGTATGCTATTTCAATGTATCCAGTTCTGAAATCATGAGTCATTTTGGGTGAATAACGTTAGTTTGAATAGCATACTGAATAATGTTAGTGAATAATGTTAATTCTTACGCACTCGATTTGTTTCCATGGTTATAAAAACAGTTTCATGTGGTTCCTGTTCATGTGTAGTGCTAAGTGAAGTCACATGATTGAGCTGACTCCATGTTTCTAGTTTAACCTTCGCCTTTAGGAATCTTTAGGAACTCGCCGGTAGTCAATGAATAAAGTAATTTGACCGTTAAATCAAAATTCAAATGATCAACGTCTCGTTAATTTGAATAACTGCATATTGTTTTCCCTTGTTACAATTGTTGAAAGCACTTGGATCAGTTTATATTAATCTCAGTAGACATTGGTCCTAATCCGTCTGGTTTTGCAATCAGCCTGTTTCCAGGCTATTTGACCTTGACACCCTATCAGGCGGCCCAGGACTCGGGCCCAAGCTACACCTGACCTGCCCTTTTGCACCTGGGTTATGGTCTTGCCATACGGGCTGCGTGCAAGCCCAAAATGATTAAAGACATGAATTCATATGAGCTCATGGACCCAAACGTAATAACTATTAGGTAATATTAAGTAATTAGGACATTTTCTTTATTCTTAGAGATAAGTAAAAATAGAAAATCATAGTTGCTTTAGATTTGCCCTCTAATTAATAAAAAGAGATGAGCCTCGCTAAACAAAATACATAAATTGCGGGGCCCTCTTTAAATGGCTATACTAAAATACTTAGATTTCGAGATGGGCTGTTTAGCGAATTTCACGGCCTTCTCCAAAGATAATAACGCGATAGTCTCTTTAGGCACGCAATTTAAATAATTTTACCTTCCTAAATACGGGTGCACATTTATGTGATCCAAATCCAAATCCCAACGAAGTCGAAATGTGTCAAAAATTGCGGGTGCATTTATGTGACGTGGTTCGAGACGTGTTTTCACGACGTTGCAATTCTCCTTAAAAAATAATAATAACATGCGGTTCAATTTTAAAAAGCACATAAGTTGAAGCACGTTCTAAAATCAGATATTTAGTCAAATATGACAGTTGAGCGACCGTGCTAGAACCACGGAACCCGGGAATGCCTAACACCTTCTCCCAGGTTAACAGAATTCCTTACTCGGATTTCTAGTTCACGGACAGTTAACAGAGTCATAATTTCCTCGGTTCGGATTCAACCGGTGACTTGGGACACCATTAATCTCCCAAGCGGCGACTCTGAATCTTAATAATAAATCCCGTTCCGATTGTCCTGTAGAGAATGTTAAGGATAATAATGAATACTAAAATGGCAATGCATTAAATAAATCTTGAAAACAAGTACGGCTCGATAACTCAAGCAATTATTTCAAAACAAAATACGTTCAAAATAAAATACTGAAAATGTCTTAAATGCTTAAAATTGCTATTGAAAATAGATCATGCTATTTGCCAGGCTACCGTGGAACTCGACGGGCCCGGGACGGTGCAACAGTCCAATTCTTGAGAACAACTCCTTTTCCCACGGTCTGAATTGTAAGGTCTTCCTCCTCCTCTTCCTCCTCAACTAGTTCATTGCAATCCATGTCTTCCTCATCCAGAAATATATTCCTTAGGCCAGCTAAAGCTTCATCTTCTTCAGATCCCCATATCACGTAAGTTTATTGAAATGTCTGGTGCAAATGTGGTATTGGGTGCTCAAGAGGGTAGTAAGGACCATGCCATGGCGG
>NW_017700462.1:0-2186 GCF_001879085.1 Nicotiana attenuata | reverse complement strand
ATTGGCACTTCCTGAAGATTGATCAAAAGGTCTTTCTTTGGACTGTAATGCAGGCTTTTGGATAGGGTTAGAAAGAAAAGGGTATAAAAGGCTCTAAAACAATTCAATATGGGTAGAACAAAATGCCTTCATCATTTCAATCTCAAAAATATGCCAAAAATAATAAAGTACAATTAAACCAATCATACATAGTATCGCTTGACTGCATCAGAGTTGATAGCCATTTCTACACATTTCCCTTCCACATCTGTCAAATATAATGCGCAATTGGACAACACTCTGGTTACAACAAATGGCCCCTGCCAGTTCGGGGCGAACTTTCCTTTTGCCTCAGCCCAATGAGGTAAGATACGCCTCAACACCAATTGCCCTACTTCGAATTTCCGCGGACGCACCTTCTTGTTATATGCTCTTGCCATTCTCTGTTGGTACAACTGACCGTGACATACTGCTGCCAATCTCTTTTCATCAATCAAACTTAGTTGTTCCAAGCGAGCTTTAACCCATTCAACATCATCAATTTCTGCCTCGACAATAATCCGAAGGGAAGGGATTTCAACCTCTGCGGGTATTACTGCTTCAGTGCCATATACCAGTGAATAAGGAGTCGCCCCTACTGAAGTGCGGATAGTAGTGCGATAGCCTAAAAGGGCGAAAGGTAACTTCTTGTTAGTTGCTTCGACCGCTCCATTCGCCTTAGAACGATATGGGGTGGAATTGCGGTGCGTGATCTTAAACTGCTGACATGTCTCTGTCATCAAATGACTGTTGAGATTGGCACCATTGTCCGTGATGATTACCTTCGGGATCCCAAACCGACAGATGATATTCGAATGCACAAAGTCGACCACTGCCTTCTTGGTCACAGATTTGAAGGTCTTCGCCTTTACCCACTTAGTGAAATAATCAATAGCTACCAGAATGAACCTGTGCCCATTTGACGCCGCTGGCTCGATCGGCCCAATGACATCCATTCCCCAAGCAACGAACGTGCATGGTGCCGACATTGTATGCAATTCAGATGGTGGAGAATGAATCAAATCTCCATGTACCTGACATTGATGACACTTGCGCACGAAACTGATGCAATCCCGTTCCATAGTAAGCCAATAATAACCCGCTCGGAGAATCTTCCTTGCCAATACATATCCACTCATATGAGGTCCACGAACTCCCGCATGTACCTCGGCCATGATAACTGTAGCCTGTTTAGCATCCATGCATCTCAATAATCCAAGATCTGGAGTTCTCTTGTACAACACCCCTCTACTGAAGAAAAAGCCGCTTGCCAGGCGTCGAGTTGCTCTCTTTTGATCCCCTGTAGCTTGTGCTGGATACACTCCCATCCGGAGGTATTCTTTGATATCATGGAACCACGGCTCACCATCAAGTTCTTCTTCCACCATATTACAATAGGCATGCTGATCTCGGACCTGAATTTGTAACGGGTCCACATAAGCCTTATCTGGATGATGCAACATTGACGCCAAAGTGGCCAAAGCGTCGGCAACCTCATTGTGAATCCTTGGAATATGCCTGAAATCTATTGATTCAAACCGTTGACAAAGTTCATGCAAACACTGCCGGTATGGTATGAGCTTCAAGTCTCGTGTTTCCCATTCACCCTGAATCTGGTGTACCAGAAGATCCGAGTCACCCATGACCAAGATTTCCTGGACACCCATGTCTATAGCCAATCTCAAACCCAAGATACACGCCTCGTATTCAGCCATGTTATTGGTGCAATAGAAATGAAGTTGAGCAGTAACAGGGTAGTGTTGCCCTATCTCAGAGATCAGTACCGCTCCTATCCCGACACCCCTGGCGTTGGCAGCTCCATCAAAGAACAGTTTCCATCCTGGCTTCTCGACTTGTTCTAATTCTTCAATATGCATTATCTCCTCATCTGGGAAGTATGTTTTTAAAGGTTCATATTCATCATCAACTGGATTCTCGGCCAAATGACCAGCCAGCGCTTGTGCTTTCATTGCAGTCCGGGTCACATAGACAATATCAAATTTCGTAAGCAAGATTTGCCATTTCGCCAGCCTCCCTGTGGGCATGGGCTTCTGAAAAATGTACTTCAACGGGTCCAACCGAGAGATGAGATAGGTGGTATATGCTGACAAGTAATGTTTCAATTTCTGCGCTACCCAGGTTAAGGCACAACACGTCCTCTCAAGTTG
>NW_017700461.1:0-2186 GCF_001879085.1 Nicotiana attenuata | reverse complement strand
CTTGATGTCATACTAGACGAATTAGTCATTTCATTATTTCTCCTAATTTTTTTAGGACTTTAAAATCACCTAAGATTTTTGTTATTATATCTTTTCTTAATCCTTTTTGAAGTATATATGTAAAAAGTCATAATATTTGGCAACATGTAACACATTAATTATCAAACCTAACGCGAGTAATTTTCCATCCAAAGAAAAGCTACATTTCCATTGTTAGATATCCTTCGACAAATACAAGAAGTATAAAAAGAAATCAAGAAAATTAGTTAAAATTTAATTTTACACTCAAAATAGTTATTTAATTATTTTTCTAACTTTTAGGACGTTAAAATTAGCTGAAATTTTACTTATTATATTTTTTTATATTTGAACTATGTAAAAATCTTAATATATAGAATTACATAACGTGTAATATATTTATTAAATCAAAACTAACGTGAGTATTTGCCATTCAAAGCAAAGCTAAACTTCCGTTGTGATATCCTTCCATTGTGATATTACCATTGTTTCAGCTATCGTTTCTCGTTTACTATAATTTAAGGGTCTAAAAAAATAACTTTATCAATTAACATTTGAATATTATAATAAAATAACAATAAACATTGGTTTTCTACCTTATTTTTTGTGACCTTTATTTTATATGATCATTCGATTAAAATTTTCGTATGATAACCTACATATGAAGTCTTTTTTGTTTTGTTTTTCTTTTTATAATCATTCTAATAAATGACAACTTCCTATATTTACGTTATTTTTTATAAAGTATTAACTCTAATATTAGAGTATTTTTTAAGATTTAATATTATTATTTATTTATGGAGCTAACGGGCTAAAAAGGATCAATGTTTATCATATTTAATAACTTATACTTTTTATTTTATATTATTCAATAACTCACATTATCTAATATTTTTTCGTATTTTTAAAAAAAGTATATATTTTTTGATATAGGCGCGTGCCCTAATACTAGTAAAATAAAGAGTCCCTGAAAGGTAGGGACTTATTGGGAGTCTATTTTTACTCAATTCATGATTCTTGGAACATAATTGTATGTGATTTTCGGTTAAAGGTCCATTTTTGGATAGTTAATTAATGAACGTAAATTTCCTTTGGCCAAATATGAAATATGCGATTTTGCTGCTACATATATATTATAATGTTATTTAATATTGTCTAGTTATGAAACTTGCCCTTTTTGGTTTAATGTCGAAATTAACCCAGATAGCCGTCCACCTAACTGTTTAAATTAAAAACGGTAAAAATAGCACGGGCTAGTCAGGTTTTGGACTGGTAATCAAAAAATAGCCATCGTTTGCAAAGTTCTTGAAAAATAGCCACTTTATTGCTGAAACACAGAAAGTTCCAGCATAATATGCGGGATCATGGAGCTCCTGCGTATAAACTTCCAGTTTATTATGTTGGAAGTCCAGCACATGAAAAGTTCCAACATAATATATTGGATTATGAAACTCCTACATATAAACTTTCCGCATATTATGTTGAAACTCAGCACATTATATTGAAGCTCATATGTAAAAATATTCGAACTCCAACATATTATGCTGGAATATTTCTCGATTGTTAAGGTATTTTTATTCATAGTTTATTTTTATATGAAAAGTGGCTAAATTTCGATTACCAGTTGTAATTTGTAAATCTGGCTAACTTTTACTCTCCCCTCCCTTCCANAAAAAAAAGAGAGGGAAAATATTCATATTAAATAAATATGAAGTAGAAGAACCCAGATTCCAAATGAACAAATTCAAACTTGAAAAGGATCTTCCTTATTCTTGAAGAATGAGGGGCAAAGGGATTGATCAAGAAAGATCTTTTGTTCTTCTTATATATAAGATCGTGATTGGATCCGCATAATAATATATGGATATTTAATGTATTATATATGTATAGTGTATAATCAATGTATAAACTACGTATATGGCTAGAAAAAGTAAACAATTAATACAGATGGCTATTCGTATGAAGATCCTTTTAATGTCCCACCATCTTTAAAGAATTATTAAAATAGCCACTCATCCATCTGATTAGTTAAAAATAGCCCACAAATGTATAACATATGTATAATTTATGTAATATATATATATATATATATATATATATATATATATATAGTGTACTAAAATAAATAATAACTACGACGTACTATTAGTATAATATCTCGACCTATT
>NW_017700460.1:0-2187 GCF_001879085.1 Nicotiana attenuata | reverse complement strand
TTCTGGTTGCGTTGCAGTTAGTTCGGTTTGGAGGCCCCCAGGGGCTCGGGGTGAGTTTGGATAGGTGTCGGATTGCATTTTGAACTTAAAAAAATCCGGTATGCTCAGCTCTGTGGCTTCGCAATTGCGAAGATCATCTCGCAATTGCGAGCTACGCAAATCGAGTTTTGCATCGCAATTGCGAACTGTGGGATTTTGGCTATGATACGCAAATGCGATCCCTGTAGTCGCAAATACGAAGTAGGGGTGGTCGCAAGTGCGAATTCCCCTTCGCAAATGCGAGATCTGGAAAATTGTTAAGGGTTCGCAAATGCGAACCCAGATTCGCAATTCCCACAAATGGTCGGGGTTCGCAATTGCGAACTCCAGTTCGCAATTTCCATATCTGAGGCCCAGCAAATTTCATACTTAGTCGAATTTTCACCATTTTTCACAATTCTTTCAAGACCCAAACCCATAGGCGATTTTTCAAGGACAAAACTTCTTCCAAATCACTTGTAAGTCAATTTTTACTTAATTCTTTCAATCATTTACATCATTTAACATGTTTTCCACTTAAAATCAAGGAATTTCATGGGTGAAATTGGGAGTTTGGGGTAGAACCTAGGTTTTTCTAAAATTGGGGATTTGGACCTCAATTTGAGGTCCGATTTCAAAACAAATCATATATTTGGGTTCGTGGGGGAATGGGTAACCGGATTTTGGTTCGAACCTCGGGTTTTGACCACGTTGGCCTGAGGGGCATTTTGGTCATTTTACCTAAATTCGCGTCTTAGCTTTAAATTAAATAGTAGGATCAGTTGCTTGAGATGTTATTTACGAGATGTAATTGAAATGAATAGATTTGGGTCATTTGGAGTCAGATACTCGTGGCAAAAGTGTGGTTTCAAGTTGAATTTGGAGCCGGTTTGAGGTAAGTGGCTTGTCTAACCTTGTGTGGGGGACTTCTTCCCCTTAGGACATGATATTTGATATTTGAATGCCTCGTACGTGAGGTGACGAGCGCGTACTTGAGCTGATTGTTGGAAATCCGTTTTTACTTGAAGTATTTAAATTGAGTTGTCTTGCTTATCTGTTTATTTTAAATTGCAAGTTTATCCTATGCTAGTCTAGAGGAACATGCTTATTTGACTTATTTGTCTAAGTGCTTAAACTGTCTTGTTTGTACTCCGTGCAGTATGTTAGGCTAGGATTTTCTATTACTTGTTCTGAGTTTAGCATTCATCCTTATGTTTGGGCTGTTATTGTGTGTTTTTAAATTGGGACTACGGGAAGGCACCCCGGGAGATCCCCCTGCACTTGATATGTTCTGGACTGAAGGTGCGGGATACCAAGAGATCCCTGGCACATGTTATTACAAGTTTTGAGGGTACCAAGAGATCCTCGGGATACCAAGAGATCCCTCATGTATATGATGAGGATACCAAGAGATCCTCGGGATACCAAGAGATCCCTCGTGTATATGATGAGGATACCAAGAGATCCTCGGGATACCAAGAGATCCCTAGTGTATATGATGAGGATACCAAGAGATCATCGGGATACCAAGAGATCCCTCGTGTATATGATGAGGATACCAAGAGGTCCTCGGGATACCAAGAGATCCCCGGTTGTTGTTCCTGTTGTGAAAAGTATTTACTGGTATTGTCCTGTTTCTGCTTTCTATTACGATTTTCTTATTTATCCTGTTTAGATTCTCGCTGTAGACTTTATTTATTCTGTCTTTTTCTTCATCTTTTTATATATTATGTTATATCTCAGTAGGGCCCTGACCTTTCCTCGTCACTACCCAACCGAGGTTAGGCTTGGCACTAACTGAGTACCGCTGTGGTGTACTCATGCCCTTCCTGCGCATGGCTTTCATGTGCAGATCCAGGTACTTCACCTCAGGCGCACTATCCTTGAGGCAGGGAGGGCTACGGAGACTTCGAGGTACATCTGCAGCGTCCGCAGACCGAAGAGTCTCCTTCTTTACTCTATCTGTAGTATTTAGTCTTCTTTCGTACTTTTGTTTTAGACATTCTGAAGCTAGAGCCGTATATTACCTTCCGTTAGCTTGTGTTCCCGTGAGTTTCCGGGTTTTGGGGTGATATTGTTGACTTCCGCGTTATTGAGTAATATATGTCGAGCGACATCTTTTATGCAGTTTTATTTTAGTTGTTCAGTTTTAATTAATTGTTCCGTAAG
>NW_017700459.1:0-2187 GCF_001879085.1 Nicotiana attenuata | reverse complement strand
TGGTTTCATTGAAGAGGAAGTATATGTGAAGCAACCTCCTAGGTTTGTAGACTCAGAATTTCTGTATCATGTGTATAAGCTAACTAAAGCACTGTACGGGCTGAAGCAAGCTCCACGAGCATGGTACGAAAGATTAAGCTCTTTTCTTATTGATCATGGGTTTACAAGAGGTAAAGTAGATACTACCCTGTTTATTAAAAGATCTTCAGAAGGTAATCTCATTATTCAAATTTATGTTGATGATATTATATTTGGTAGTACTAATCCTCTTATGTGCAAGGAATTTTCAAATCCTATGCAAAGTGAGTTCGAAATGAGTACGATGGGAGAACTGACATTCTTTCTTGGACTTCAAATTCAACAATCTAAAGAAGGAACATTCATATGTCAGACTAAATACACAAAGGAGCTGTCCAAAAATTTGGCATGAGCAGTGCCAAAGCCATTGGCACACCAATGAGTCCTTCAACAAGTCTCGACAAAGATTAACAGGGAAAATCTGTTGATGAAACTAAGTATCGTAGAATGATTGGATCTCTTCTTTATTTAACTGCTAGTAGACCAAATATTATGTTCAGCGTATGTAAATGTACCAGCTTTCAGTTAGCTCCTAAGGAGTCTCACCTGACTGCAGTAAAAAGAATCATTCGATATCTTATTGGAACTATCTCTTATGGATTATGGTATCCTCGCTCTAACACTTTTAAGCTAGAAGGTTTTTCAGATGCTGATCTTGCAGGTGATAAGGAAGACAGAAAAAGCACGAGTGGGACATGTCAATTGCTTGGCAAAGCTTTGATACTCGGAACAGTAAAAAACAAGGATCGGTTGCACTATCCACAACTAAAGCTGAATACATTGCTATTGGACAATGTTGTACACAACTACTGTGGATGTCTCATCAACTTGGTGACTATGAACTATTTCTTAAGCCTATTCAAATCTTCTGCGATAATTCTAGTGCTATATGTCTTTCAAAAAATCCTGTGCATCACTCTAGAGCAAAGCATATAGACATCAAGCATCATTTTATTAGAGATCATGTTATTAAGGGAGACATAGAAATATCTTTTGTTGGAACAAATGATCAATTAGCAAATATTTTTACTAAGCCTTTATTAGAGGATAGGTTTTGTGCTTTGAGAATATTACTTGGCATTACTTGCATTATTAATAATTTATAGGACCTATGTGTAATTCGGTTACTTTTGTAGGTTTAATAATTATCTCTTACCTTTGCATTAATTACGCCTCCATTTTCCCTCTCTTTTCCTTTTCTTTCACATCAGTTGCGTCGCTCAGAGATAGAAAGCCAATCATCACGTCTATTCAACTGACATTCTTTTCCTTTTCTGTACTCAACCATCAGAAGGTTCAAAAACCCTCTTTTGAAGGCGGAGAACTCTTTTCAATTACTCTCATCTCCATCATCTAGAAAACCCTTCTCCAGAGCTCTGCCCAAACCTCTATCCTTCAATGGCGAAACACTCCAAGAACCCCTTCGCCTCCACCAGAAAAATTACCCACTCCAAAGCGAAACCCCCTTCTATGCCTCCAGAACAAGTAGACCTAGGGTCCAACCATTCTAACGGTTTCGCTTCTTCGCAGGGCGATTTGTCTGATCATTCTCAAATCTTAGGATAAAAAGCTCTAGGAAAACGACCTATGGAAGACCCCCCCTGTTTCCTCTACTCCAAAGAAATCCAAGATCGATTTTTCTGTCTCTCTAGAATCTGACCTAAATTTCTGGGACTCTCCAAACAGGGATCTTTTCATCGCTTTGAAAGACAAGCCCATTGTTCATGGAAGGGTAGTCGACCTTGACAACATGGAAGCCCTAAATTGTAAAGTAAAAAATCTCTTTGTTCATCAAGGGTGGTCTAAGTTTCTCTCCATTCCTCCGCCTAAGGTCTATGAACCCCTAGTAAAGATGTTTTATGCTAATCTTCGATCTAGTAAACCTGATAAGTTGGAATCCTTAGTATTAGGTAAGCGCATTGTCCTTGATTGTGCCATGCTTGATTCACTCTTTCAGTGTAAATGTTCTGGTTTTCCCATGCTTTTCAAAAATACCTGGCCAGATGATTTTGAAATCTCCTTTGATCAAGGTAAACGGTGTATTGCTGAAAGTCCCTCTGAATCTCTTCCCAACCAGTTAGGCCCCAGTAATGTTAGTTTCGAAACTCG
>NW_017700458.1:0-2187 GCF_001879085.1 Nicotiana attenuata | reverse complement strand
GATGGAGCATGGGACGAACTCTGGGGTGGGAGGGAACTAAGTGATGAATGGCCCTGATGAGAATTGTGAGAGCCATGGCCCGATGATGCACCACGGTGAACTGGGCGAGCTGACTGAGCATGTTTGAATGGACGGCCTCTGTCGTGCTGGAACTGAACCCCATGAGGAGCACCACCAAAACTACCCGATCCACGAGGCCTCTTGGCCTCCCTCTCCACTCGCTCCTGACGGCGAATCGACTCTATGTCCCGAGCAATGTCAATAACCTCCTCAAAAGAAGCACCAGACACCCTCTCCCTCGTCATAAGAATCCGTAGCTGATATGTGAGGCCGTCAACGAACCTCCTTATCCTCTCCCTGTCTGTGGGAACCAACCAAATCGCATGACGGGCTATCTCCGAGAACCTCATCTCATACTGCGTAACAGTCATATCATCCTAACGCAACTACTCAACTGCCTGCACAGCTCCTCTCTGCGAGACTGCGGCACATACTACGCCTCTCATAAGCCTCCCACCAAGTAAAGGCAGCTCCAGAGAACTGAAAGGTAGTGAATGAGACCACACTGGTCTCCAGAATGCCCGATGTATGGAGAATCGTCTAACACTTGTCCAAGAAACCCTAGGCATCCTCGCCATTTGTACCACTAAAAGTCAGAGGCTGAAGTCTACCAAACCTCTCCAATCTACGCTGCTCTTCATCAAGCATGACTGGAACCACATAATCCTGAGCAGGTGCAACCGGCAGGAAGCACTTAATTTTGGGCCTGCTTGCTTTTGAATATTAACCATATAAACTAACTTTAATAATCTGTGATAGTAATCGTTTGGATCATTTTTTGTTGAACTTTATTAATTTAGTCTTGAAAAATATTAAGATATAATATTTCAAAAATAAATTTAGTAGTGTCACGACCCGAATTTTCCACCATCGGGACCGTGATGGCGCCTAACACCGCGCTCGCTTGGCAAGCCAATGTTAGAGTTCCATTAACCTTTTTCCTTTACATTTCATAGATTAAAATTTAATAGACTAAATCAAGTAGGAATAACTGCGAATATACGTAAATAACCTTTTGACAAATCACAACACCGTAACTATTACTACTATTACACAGAGTCTGGTGTCACAACCCACGAACACACTACGAATTACTACAATTGCTGGTCTGAAAGAAATTACATCTGTCTCAAAAGAAAAGAAAATAGGAATGTAGAAACATAGGAGCGGACGCCAGGGCTTGCGGATGCCAACAGGACTACCTTGGGTCTCCGGGATGAAATATCTGCAACCGGCCTCTCGGTCAGCCACTACCAGCTCCAAAATCTGCACAGAAAGTGCAGAGTGCAGTATCAGTACAACCGACCCCATGTACTGGTAAGTGCCGAGCCTAACCTCGACGAGGTAGTGACAAGCCTACGGTAGGGCATTTACAATATAACCTGCATACAGTATATAATAAAGCGAAAAGGAAGTACGGGACAAATGACACAGTGACTTGATGCAAAAATAAATACGGAACTCAAATATCTTATCAGTGCCCAGATATAACCAATCCTTAAGTGAGTTACAAAAACTACCGAATAAATTCACAGCTGAAGAAGAATGCATAAACAACAAACTGATGCGGCGCGCATCCCGATCCCACCATATAATCAGTAACAATATGAGCATTCACCCTTATTACTCCGTATCAATCCACCCTTATTACTCCTGTTGCGGCGCACAACCCAATCCCACCGTACAATAACAATCCACCCTTATTACTCCTCAATATATCACCCTTATTCCTCTTATTGCGGCGCGCAACCCAATCCTACCAGACAATCACATTTCACCCTTATTCCTCCTCAATATATCTCCCTTATTCCTCCTGTTGCGGCTGTGAGCACGTGATTTTTGCCCTAAGCAAATTAATTCCAAAAGTTTCAAATAATTGATTTCCTTATTATTTTATAATTTTTTGTGATTTTTTGTTAAATTTTTGTGCTAATTGGTTGCATTCTTCATATGAAAATACAGAAAATATGCACATGCATTTAGGGATTTAATTTCACAATTTTTAGGTATTAATTAGATTTAGAATAAAGTTTAAAGAAAAATTGCAAAAAATAGTCTTGTTGCACTCTTAATTGTTAATTGTTGCGTTTTATTTCTAAATAGAGTTTTAAGTAATTTTAGGAGTTT
>NW_017700457.1:0-2187 GCF_001879085.1 Nicotiana attenuata | reverse complement strand
GAGCCGGGACCCCTTCCATGGCTTTTCTGATGGCGTGGATTCTGCCACCACGGAGGACGTCACCGGATTGGGTGACCTTGAGGTGCCGAGGAAAACTCTATCTTCGGGAACAGTCGGGCCTTCCTCAAGTCCAAAACTAATCAGCCGATTCCCAGCTCCAAGCGTGGATCCTCACCGGAAGTGATCGATCATCATCTCCATTCCGGAGGATGCTCGGGTCCTCGCTGGCCCCGTAGGGGTGGCTAGTTACCTTTGGTGCTTGGTGACCGAGGAAGACCAAGCCAAGATGAACGAGGTGGAGGTGCCTTGCCTGTTCAACGAAGCGCAACAGGCGTTAAATCGGGTAACTTCAGATACCTCTTGATGACTTCTAATTTGTACTTATATTAATTTATAGATGATAATAACTTTTTTCTTTGTGTTTGCAGGCCTCGGTGTTTCATCACGAGACTTTTCTCCAATATTGGGAAGAGCTAAACCAGTATGAGGTCGAGATTCGAGGGCTCACTAAGAAGAAAGATGCTTACAAACTTCTCAGCGAGCAATGTGGAGGGGAGGCTAAGAGCCTCTGAGCTGAGCTAGAGGTGTGATGGGTTTTTAATCTCTTGGCCTTATGCATCTTATGTTTAGATGATTTAACAAACTTGTCGTGAAGAACCAGATATAGAACCTGGCAACCTGTCCTACAGGGTATACACTTCATGTGACTTTGTTGAAGTATGAAAATCAGCAAATGGATGAACAACAACAGGGAGGAACACAACAAGGACCTGGTAATCTGGTCCTTTAGGGTTCTCCGACACAAGTACAAGTCAAATACACAACTGGAACGTAGCAGAAGAAAGTGACCATCTAGCAGCTGTCACAGAAGAGGAACACAACTAGGACCTGGTCTGTTGGTGTGTCCTGACAAGAAGTACAAAGTCCACTATCCAGCTGGAACGCAACTTCCCAGAAGTGGTTGTGCAGACTGTACAACAGTATTGGGAAGAAGCGTACACCAAGAGTTGGCATCACTATCCATTGTGCTATCTTTGTGATAAAACAACCTGGTGTAAGACACACCATTCTTCATGCATTCAATGATATTCTCTCAAGTATAACAACGTTCATTCTGCATTGAAGTCACTGGTGTGTCAAGAACAAGAAGACAACTCCACTAAGGATCAGTTTCTTAATGAGTTTATGTACATCCGCAGTTGAGTTGTAATCTTGTTGTTTGCTCTTCATTATATTTCCTAGTTTGCTTTCTTAGAAACGTTGTCTTAGGAACAAACCAAAATTCATAAACTTCTGAGTTTATGTTGTGACTAGGGATAGTCATAAGTTTAAAGCCTTTGTAACTAGGATAGTTATAGAGTGGCCTGTGGTGGTTGCATCACAAGTTAGTTTGAAGTCTTTGCAATAGGGTTTTTGCAAAGTGGCTTGTGGTGGTTGCATCGCAAGTTAGTTTGAAATCTTTGCAATAGGGTTTTTGCAAAGTGGCTTGTAATAGGCAGATTGCAAGTTAGTGGAGTTAAAAGCCTACAAGAGTAGGTCGTGGTTTTTTTGATCCCCTTGTGTGGGATTTTTCCACGTAGAAAATCTCTTGCCTTCTTTACTTTCAGTCTTTACTGCATTCTAGGCATCATCTCATAGAGGACCAGGTACTCTATAGTTTGGTGGACTCATATAAGTTTACAATTGGTATCAGAGCCGGTTTCTCCTATCAGGCTAACACCTAGGAAGGATCCTCAATGGCTGCTCCACCAAACTTTGAAGAAGGACAATCAACTTATAGACCTCCCAGATTCAATGGTCAATACTATCGCTGGTGGAAGACTCGCATGCAGGATTTTATGATGGCAGAAGATTCAGAACTGTGGGACATTATTTGTGATGGTCCACATATTCCCATGAAGAAGATTGAAGAAATAGGACAAATGGTGCCGAAAGGCAGAAAAGAGTACAACGACATTGACAGAAAAGATGTAGAAAAGAACTATCGTGCCAAGAAAATCTTGATGTGTGGCATAGGACCCGAAGAGTACAACAGAGTCTCAGCTTGTGACACTGCCAAAGAAATATGGGAGGCATTGCAAACCGCTCACGAAGGAACCACTCAGGTCAAACAATCCAAGATTGACATGCTTAACATAGAATATGAGCTCTTTAGGATGAAGGATGATGAATCTATACAAGATATGT
>NW_017700456.1:0-2187 GCF_001879085.1 Nicotiana attenuata | reverse complement strand
GAAGCAGCCGAAACGAGCTCCAAAATGAGCTGACTAACTCCCCGTAAAACTAGCATTTAAGTCACTTCGAAGAAGCCTCGAAAAACAGTCCGAAATCCGGCCAGAAATCAAAAAAGGAGTGTCTCGTTCTCGCCCAGACTCGCCGGAAACGCGCCTGGTTCATCTCGTTATTTTTCGTTCAAATTCCGGCAGAATCCGGTTGGTCTTCCGGCGAAGTTCCTGTTCCTCCGGCGAGGTTTTCAGTTGGTCGAGGTCAACGTCCGTAAATCTGAGATGGAGTTCAATCGAAGGGTCATTTGTTGATTCGAGTTACGGCTGGGATTTCTGTCGCTGCTCTTGGTATAATTGTGGAGTAGCAGCAATCTTAAGGTTTAGATCCAATCAATACAAGGTCTATTTTTACACCATTTCTTAATGTGCTGCTTGGTTTCTTTGTTTTTTAGTCATGTGAATATTCTAGTTTTTAAATGTGATGATTGTTTGTTCCTTATCTTTTATAAGCTTCACATTGAATCAGTAGATTTAATTGCTTAAACTTGTACGGAAGATTTTGTTTCATGGATGCAAAAGCAATTCTTGTTGAAAATGGATTAGATTGGGTGAGGCCGTAAAATACTTCAGCCGTAGGAATTTTACTGTTTTGATTGGGTGTAAAACATCTTTAGTCTTAAGTAATTTAGAACATAAAATTGAGGTGTGCCATACAATCGCTTAGTCAGTGGCCCTCGTTTTAATTAGCTTTAACTTAACCTTAGAATCCGAGGCGTGCCATTTAGCAAAAATTCCATGGCCCTCGCAAAGCTAAAATGCGTAGTTTCTTCAGGCGCGTATTTTAATAATCTACTTTCCTAAACTCGGGTGCACATTTATGTGACCCAAATCCAAATCTCAACGAAGTCGAAATGTGTCAAAAATCGCGGGTGCATTTATGTGACGCGGTTCGAGACGTATTTTCACGACGTTGCAATTCTCTTAAAATAATAATAATAAAAGCGGTTCAAAGTTAAAAAGCATAAGCTAAAACATGTTTTGAAATCAAATAAATAAGCCAAATATGACAGTTGAGCGACCGTGCTAGAACCACGGAACCCGCGAATGCCTAACACCTTCTCCCGGGTTAACAGAATTCCTTACTCGGATTTCTGGTTCGCGGACTGTTAACAGAGTCATAATTTCCTCGGTTCGGGATTCAACCGGTGACTTGGGACACCATTAATCTCCCAAGTGGCGACTCTGAAATCTTAATAATAAATCCCGTTCCGATTGTCCTTTAAGTGGAAAAACTCCTTTATACCCTTGCGGGAGTAAGGAAAAAGGAGGTGTGACAGCTCTGGTGACTCTGCTGGGGACAGAACCCAGAATTTTGGTTCAGGTTTCAGAATTCGAGCTTAGATATATTGTTGTATTTGGCTTTATCTGATTTTTCTTCATGTTTCATGCTAAATGTGCAAAATGTTGCTTTTTACCGCTTTGATATTATCTGGATTGTATATAAACTGTGGCGAAACCCTTCTCTTCTCACCTCCGGGGATGTGCTTACTGGTTGAGACTCCCTATTCTGTTAGTGTCAATACCCTGAAATAAGAAAGAGGCCGGACAAGTTACTAAGCCGGATGGCCTTTTGGTTCCCGGTACGTAGCCCCCTCCTCGACTCGAGTTGTCCGCTCGGGTACACAGTCTAGAACACATACCCAGGTTTTGAACCTAGAAGAACTTGACTTCATGCCGGATCCCTAGTAGGAACGCTTATCTGCATCACGTGCATTTTGACTTAGGGGACTCAACACAGGGGTTGGGTCCGTCTAGGACAGGTGTACCCGGAATAATGGACCATCCTGCTGCATCCTACTTGTGCATTTATCTGTTTGGGACCCGCATGCTGACCGACTTTGAATATCTGGGAAAAATTGGAAAAACCAAAAGAGAAAATAGCAGTGTAGAGAGTTAATTTCCTATATTAGAAAAACCAATGTCCAAGTAGTGCCGAAATGCTGCCGAATTTTTGAAAATGAAAGAAAAGAAGAAAAGTTTTTTAGTTTGCCAATGGAAAAGAAAAACAAAAGAGTTTTATTTTCAAATTAGTTCATTTTATTTGCCACTAAAAAGAAAATATAAAAAGAGTCTTGCTTTCAGAAAAGTGAATTTGCCAACAAAAACCAAAAAAAAGTTATTTTTCAAATTAGGGAT
>NW_017700455.1:0-2188 GCF_001879085.1 Nicotiana attenuata | reverse complement strand
ACACTCATAGCATCCACCTAAGTGTTGCGGCTGAGGAAACTGAGACTGACCCTGGCGACCTGAATGACCACCCCGAAAAATCTTGAGCGGCGGTGCACTGATAGGAGATGGTGGTGCACTGTAGGGCTGCTGATCAGAATACTGCATAGGAGAACCACGTCCACCTGAAGCACCGTAAGAAACCTGAAGTGTTGACTGAAAGGGCCTAGGAGGATGGCCTCTACCATACGAATCCCTGCCTCTAGACGCGGCACCACTGAATCTGCCTGAATGACGGGGCCTCTTGTCCGACCCATGACCACCTCCCTGCGACAGAACCATCTCCACTCTCCTGGCCACATTGGCCGCCTCCTGGAAAGTAATCTCACTCCAAGTCTCCCTAGCCATCTGAAGTTGAATCGGCTGAATAAGCCCCTCAATGAACCTCCTCACCCTCTCTCTCTCGGTGGGAAGTATGACGAGAGCATGACGATCCAAGTCGATGAATCTGGTCTCATACTGAGTAACGGTCATAGAACCCTGCTGGAGATGCTCAAACTGCCTCCGATATGCCTCTCTCTGAGTGATAGGGAGAAACTTCTCCAGAAATAGCTGAGTAAACTGCTCCCAAGTCAAAGCTGGTGATCCGGCTAGTCTTGCAAAGCAATAATCTCTCCACCAAGTCTTGGCGGATCCAAATAAGCGAAAAGTAGCAAAATCGACCCCATTGGTCTCTACTATCCTCATGTTCCTGAGAACCTCATGACAGCTGTCTAGATAATCCTGGGGATCCTCAGAAGATGCACCACTGAAAGTAGTAGTGAAGAGCTTGGTGAACCTGTCCAATATCCACAAAGCATCGGTAGGCATAGCTGCTCCATCACTGGTCTGAGCTACCACTCCTGGCTGAACTACTCCAACTGACCGAGCTGCTGGAGTCTAAAACTGGGGAGCCATCTGCTCTGGAGTGCGAGTAGCAGGAGTCTGGGCTTCTCTTCCAGCCTGAGAGATGGCTAGTGCTACAGGAAGCAAGCCTGCTCGGGTGACACTCTCCATAAGGCCCACTAGACGGACCAGAGCATCCTGGAGTACCGGGGTAGCAATAAACCCCTCTGGGACCTGAGTTGGGCCCACCGGAACTGTCTGGCCCGGAACCTCATCATCAACGTCAACCTTAGGCTCCGCTTCTGGTGCTGTTGCTCTAGGCTGAGCTCTGCCCCTGCCCCAGTCTCTAGCACGGCCTCGGCCTAGCCCTCTGCCCCTCGTGGGAGCTGCTGCTGGGGGCTCGGGCTGCTGATCGGTGGATGAGGAAGTGCATGTTCTCGCCATCTGCGAAAGAACAGAGTAGAAATTCAATTAGCATTGAGAAACCAAACCGCACGACAAGAAAGAATAAATGTGAAGTTTTTCCTAACTCTGTAGCCTCTGGGGGATAAATACAGACGTCTCCATATCGATCCCTCAGACTCTACTAAGCTTATCCGTGAATTGTGAGACCTATGTAACCTAGAGCTCTGATACCAACTTGTCACGACCCGGATTTCCCACCCTCGGGAGTCGTGATGGCGCCTACTCGTAGAAGCTAGGCAAGCCGCGAAATATAGAAATCACAAACTCTTCTATTTTAACCCTTTTTAACCATTTAAATTAACATGTAATCAACATGGAAATATTAACGATAAATGAAAATCAAGCGGAAGACTTAATCTGATAGAATAACTAAATCCAGAACGACAACGCCAACATACATCTCTACCCCGGAATCTGGTGTCACAATATCACGGACGGATTATGATTACTACAACCAATGTCTGAAAGAAATACAATCTGTCTCAAAATCAAATGAAAACAGAGTACATAATAAGATAGAAGAGAACGCCGGGCCTGCGGACGCCTGCAGGACTACCTCGAGATCTCTAGCTGGACTGGAGGCAGCCTCCCCAAGTGCTACTGTCCAAAAGCTGCTCCGGGGTCTGCACATAGTGCAGAGTGTAGCATCAGCACAACCGACCCCATGTGCTGGTAAGTGCCTGGCCTAACCCCGGCGAAGTAGTGACGAGGCTAGGACCAGACTCCAGATAAACCTGTGCAGTTATATAATATGCAGCGGAAAATAAAACAGAAATAAACAAATACATATGGGAGGGGGTACATGCTGCGGGGAAAATATCAAGTCCAGCAGTAATTTAAAGAGAAAATATAAAGTGAA
>NW_017700454.1:0-2188 GCF_001879085.1 Nicotiana attenuata | reverse complement strand
AAAGCACCAACACATCCTAAAACCTCATTCAAACTTGTTCCAATCACCAAAACACCAAAACCATCAATTCACATCGAATTCAAGCCTAAGTTTCCCAAAAACTTCCGAAACACGCATTTGATCAAAAACCCAACCAAACAACGTCCGAATGACCTGAAATTTTATGCGCACATCCCAAATCACATAACGAAGCTACAGCAACTCTCGGAATTCCATTCCGTTCCATTCCGACCCTCGGATCAAAATCTCACCTATCAACCGGAAATCGCCAAAATACTAACCTTGCCAATTCAAGCCTAATTCTACACCGGACCTCCAAAACCAATTCCGATCACGCTCCTAAGTCATAAATCACCCAACGAAGCTAACCATATCATAAAAATTCCGATCCGAGCTCATATAAAAATAAGTCAACTCTTGGTAAAACCTTCCAAATTCAAAGCTTTCAACCGAGACTATTCTTCCAAATTCATACCAATTCCCGTGAAAACCAAAACAAACGATCTGCATCAGTCATAAAACATCGTACGGAGCAATTCATGCCCGAGAACTGGTGATCAAAGGGCAAAAGCTCAAAATGACCGGTTGGGTCGTTACATCCTCCCCCACTTAAACACACGTTCGTCCTCGAACGTACCCAGAGTTGTTCTAAAAGCCAACCAATAGCTGAATAACCTTACCATGCCTATACCCGGGGGTGATCCCATGTCACTCTATCTCGTATAGGTCCGATAACACATAGAAACTGAAATTACACAATCCGGTCTAGCCCATAAATCATAGAACCACATTTCACTTTCCAAAATCATACACAAGATCAGAACCTCACATCTATATTCAGAATAAGCCCGAACCAGCTGTAATACCCCATACCTGCAACCTCAAATGCAATCATATGATATACCACATAACTCAAACACACGAAATGATAACTTCTATTCACAGCAGTTATACACAACACCCGAGCACCGGTAGAAAACCTCCTATCAACTAAGGTCTTATTCCAACACTTCTATATACTGCTGATGATAAATTAACATGCAATAAACCGTAACCATCTCTCAGGTCAACCATTCATGAAGTCACCTCCCTTTGGCTAATACCACAGCAGATTTCCGAACCGAACCTCGAATTTATCCTTCCAACAAGCTGAAATCAAACCCGTTCGTATTCATTAATGACCTCAACGATCACCTCGAATCCAACACACCACTCTGGTGACATGATACATCAATACAGGCCTAAGCCACAACTTGCATAATTAGCACACCAATAAGAAACGGTCTGAATATACTCAAATCATGAAAATGGCCCAAACGAAAGAGATGTACCTCAAGCTCATCAGTACCATCACAACACAAAGCTGAGACCCCGTCTAGCATCATAGAAATAGAACACATGAATCTACCCCGAAAGGTCACATCTCTACGTAGCCTCGCTACCATGCGCGATCCTATCCAAACACTGTTACACATGAAACACCTCAAGTCACTATGCTCAAAAATCGACAGCCACGCACAATTTGATGTCTGGAACCAAAGCAAATCATTATACCCACGGTGCAACAAATAACATATACCACGCACCCGATAGGATACAACCAATACGCCGTTCACTAAGCATCGCTCAATTACTCTTCCCGCTCGAATTCCACTAAGAGACCCCAATTGAACCGCACCATATGTGCCTATAACCAACAAATCCTAGCATCTCGCAACACAGAAAGGTAACTCATAGACCTCCCAGATCACTGATAAGCTCAACAACAATCAAATCCGCACATCCCTCAACCATACAATTCGGAGACAACCAAGCCGACTCAAGCTAGGACACGCATCCACATTGGTCTACCAACGAACTCCTTATTAATGGATCCTGAAGCTTTTCTCACTACTCCTTAACTCTGCCGGTGCCCTACTATACGGTGCCTGGCACCAAATCAATACCGAAATCAACAACCTCGCCCAGCGACATGCCTGGCCACAAGGAACACATCCGAATCTACATACCACATCGTAGCCTGAATATGAGAACTTCCGTCTCCACATACCCCCAGCACGTGAATCATCATATCCGATCCAAATTTTGACGTCCGAACACATGCCACACCTTTAATACCCAATCATACCACGTTAGATACTCTCAAACTTCCCTGTGCCCCCAAACAAACCTGAATAGCACCAGTCGA
>NW_017700453.1:0-2188 GCF_001879085.1 Nicotiana attenuata | reverse complement strand
GTTTCAGGGAAGTTTTCTCACCCTTCTGTTCCTTACTATATTTTGATGACATGGGGACATGCCATTGTTTTAAGTGTGGGGTGGGAGACTTGCTCTGACTGTGCAGGGTAATGTATATAGATGTATGTTGTTGTGCTGTATCATTAGAGTAATATGTTGTATATGTGTGAGTTGTTATATTAGGATTAGCTGAATTGGCCCAACGACGGACACTTCTTGATGGGGTTCTTGAGGGTCTAAGTCAGTAATATGTTGTAGAGGACTTTCCTGATGACTGACTAGGTGGACAATACTCTTGAGGGAAGTAGTCCATGTAGGGTTTTTATTTTATTTTATTTTCTTCTTTTAGGTAGTGTAGTACCTCCCCCTTGGTTTTTCTTTTGACCACGGTTCTTTTCCAAGGGTTTTTCTTGAACCGGGTTAGGTAGATTTTTCTTTTTGAAGTTTAAGAATAAATGGGTGAAGGTCAGAATGTAACCCCAAATGTGCACACTTGCAAAGAAAAGAACTTGAGAGTGGACGTCTAAGCTTGTTTGTGGACTCATAATATATGCCTTAATTTTGCACATCTTGTCTTGCTTGAACACTCGTATGATTGTGTTGATGAACTGATTCGGAATGAGTTACATGCTAAGTGTGTGTGAGCTGTTACTTGCATCTTATGTTTGCATATGATACCTAGAACTTGCCCTGTGTGTGTGCAAAGCGAAATAGAAGTTGTTCGGTTTTAGAGATGATTGAGGCATTTCTTTGTGTAACCCTTTATACTCGGAAATCCACCTGTGCATATTACCATAGTTAACCCCTTTGAGCCTGAAGCCTTTTCTTTGATAACCCTATAATGATCTAAAATGTGGTGTTTAAATACGCTAATTGAACTTTTCCCTCCTAGAAGCAGTTGAAGCACTAAAGTATATACAAAAGTCAAAGTGTGGGGTGGGGAGAAAGAAAGAAAAAAAAAGGGGAAAAAATCAAGAATGAAGGTCTGATTGGTGAACTGGCAGTTATAATAAATCTGAAAAAAAAAGAAAAAAAAAGAGAAAAGAGAAAAAGAAAAGGAGCCAGTTGTACCTAACGAGAAGTGGGGTGGCGCAAGTGAAATAAAATGTGGAGAAACAAGTGGGTTGATCATGAAAGCAAAATAAAAGGAAGTATGTATTAAAAGTGCTTAGGGAGGTTAGTCACTATATCCAAATATATCCTACCCGTCCTTTAGCCTACATTACACCGAATAAAGACCTCTTGATCTTTGACTGAATGGCTCGATTAGTGGAGTATTACACTAGGGGCAAGCTTATGGTGTGTCTATGTGGCATGTGAATGCTCTTTGCTGAGAGTGAGTGAATTCTGTTTATATATGGTTCCTCGTTGTTGAATTTTATGTGTGTGTGGAACTTCTCTCAAATTTTGTTTATGTGAGGGCATGTGATTCAGGAAGAAAAAGGGAGTCTTCACTTCTGTTAGAGTAATTAGAGTGAGCACAAGTGTGTCATGGCATGAGAGTCTGCATTTGAGTTATGATTGTGCACTGCTTAGGTCGGTCTTTGATAATATCAGGTATGACATAAATTGGGGCAATACATTGCACAGTTAGATATAGAAGTGTGGTTTAGCTTGCTCGAGGACTAGCAAAGGTTTAAGTGTGGGGTGTTGATAATAGGTGAATTTGACTATAATCACGCACCAAGTAATCACCTTCTTGTGAACTTTTAATGTGGAAAAATGACAACAAAATGCTCTTATTAGTGCTTTTCATGATTTGCAGGTGATATAGGTGTAAGGAAGGCTAAGGAGCGGTTTTGGAGTCAACATTGA
The DNA here is from genome assembly GCF_001879085.1 of Nicotiana attenuata. Classification (NCBI taxonomy): domain Eukaryota; kingdom Viridiplantae; phylum Streptophyta; class Magnoliopsida; order Solanales; family Solanaceae; genus Nicotiana; species Nicotiana attenuata. The sequence goes on along the minus strand of NW_017700453.1, from coordinate 373 downwards.
TGAAAAAAGGCCAATTGTTGAATTTCCCAAGTATCCCATTCAAAACAGGCCAAAATTTCCGGGTACAAGTTCCACCGCGGTTCTACCGCGACCGCAGTGAAACCGCGGTGGAAGGCAGTTTCTGAAAGTTGAAGATTCCGCGAGGGCGTTTGGCCGCGGTTCTACCGCGACCGCGGTAGAACCGCGGTGGGCACAGTAAACTTCAGGGACTTAAGTGTAAAACACGGGATTTTTAGACCTAAACCCTATTTAAAACACTAGACTTCGCCCAAGAGAGGCATGTATTGATTTTTAGGTTCTTAGCAGGAAACAATTGGAGCAAGTACTCTAAACATCTTCTTCTTTACTTTTGATTTTTATGATTGAATTCTAT
>NW_017700452.1:0-2188 GCF_001879085.1 Nicotiana attenuata | reverse complement strand
GATTCCCTGAGTAAGAATCCTCGGATCATCACTTATTCCCTGAATAAATAGAATGACTAAAAATTCAAAGAAAGGTTTTGCTTTTGGTCAAAATATAAATAGGGGTTGAAAGAAAAGAATCTTTCGATTTAGAAATTAGAATTCTTTGTTTGAAAATTTTTTGGAGCCCGGACACGAGGCCTGAATATTAAGTATGAATCATAGTTCAAATATTTCTTAATCTATTTCGTGTTCCAAATATTAGAATAAATATCTGACGAAGTAGAACCATCTCTATCATCACACCGCCACAAAAAACCTGAAAGAGCATAACCAATACGCCATCAACCAAGCAATACCCAATACTCTTCTCGCTCAAATTCCGCTATAAGACCCCAATAGAACCGCAACATATGTGCATATAACCAACGAATCACAAATCCTCGTAGCATAGAGAGTAACTCATAGATCATTTCAGAACACGAAGCTCAACAACAACCGAATGGAACATCCCTCAACAATAGCAGTATGGAGCCAACCAATGGACCCTCAAATCAACTCTAGTCATCCACAAATAGATAAATAACCCTTCGAAAGTCCACAATGACTGAATCATAACACATACTATTACCTAGCTAGCTCCGGCCACACCTTCACAGTCCATAAGCATGAAATAAATCTAACTCATGAGAACTCCCAGTCTCCACATCCATAGAGCAACACGAAATCACCATATACGATCCCAAAACTCCACCACCCGAAACTATCTTAAACACCAATCTCTCATACATGATCATCCTACGAGGAATACTTCTAAAATTCTTCTGTGCCACATAGCTAAATTTGAATATCAGCCGTCGATCAATTAGGAGAGTGCCGCAATACCAATGAAGTATCCATAAATCAAAACACGTTTCCCCTTCTGAAATGTATACTCTCATCAAGCCATACCAAATAGCAATGTTATTTACCAAGTCATCTGAATTTATGTCCTTTCCTTCAAAACCGAATTGTGACCTTGCACATGGCAATCGCGATCCCACACAACACACCGCATATACCATGCCATCATATGAAAAATACGAGAACTTCATAATCCACTCCGAGTCACAAGCAACTACATTCTCAATTAGCCAAAAACTTTCCATTTGATTTCATCCGGAGAAAATCGCTATACATCAGATGCTCCTCATGCCGGTAGGAAATATACTCTTCGAACCGAGGTAGAAACTATTGAGATCTTTTCGAAACCCATTTGCACATGATTAAGACATCAAAACTAAATCTCTCTAACTCAACCAAGCCACGCCGGTCACCAAAAACCCAAGAGCATTGCCACGAAACACCTGTAGAAAACCACCACATCATAAGCACCCGAAGAACCAATCATATCCATTACCATATCGATCCAACATACTAACAAGCTATTCTATTTCTCCGAGTTCCTTCTGAATTACCTTCAAATTGATACTTCTCGTCGCCATAATACCACAATCCTCAACCAAGACTCACCACACGAGACCCTAGCATAAAACCGCACTGCCCTAAGGCTCATAAGCCGCTGAATGCTTTCTTAAGCACCCCAAAAGTACCACAATCGAGATACCCACTCTGAAGAGACCTTCTGTGAATTTAAAGCTGTTCATCTTACCTTCCTGATACTAAATGTAGAATCCATAATGAGTATAGAAATACAACGAGTCTCGACACCATCCAATGTAACTCTCAGCTTCTAGCCATATACAAATCCACAACATTCTCAATTGCCACGTATAAATCTTAAACTCATTAGAACCATTCTCGAGAGTCATCCACTCTACTCGAATCTCAATAGCACCGCCACAACGAACCGGACGACCTGTGCCCCATTTGCACCCCAACACCCTAAGAAGTAATTCACACCTCTAAGCAACCGAGCAAATTTCTACTCCATGAACACTACATCCTTCATGAATAACCGCTCAATTATTCCATGATTTCCATATATCCAGAGAGTGTAATACAACCCGTATCCAGAAATCCTTTACTCGAGTCATAACATCTCTTTATACCTTTCCACAGTCATAACTATTACACACTCACTTAATCTTCCTGAGTCTGAACACATATCACGACATGAAAATTGACTTCACTCCTCAACTAAACAACATGAAAGATCCTCAATCAATCCATAACTCGAGACTATACATCAAATCAAGATGGAAATCAA
>NW_017700451.1:0-2189 GCF_001879085.1 Nicotiana attenuata | reverse complement strand
ACCGTGGTTTGAGATGAATATATTTTCTATGGGTATGCGAAGCATGGAATGCGTAATGATTCTTCTTCCTAATGGGATCAACGGAATTTCTTGATTAGATGAGTTACAGTTCAGTTCTGAAAAGGAGTTCATAAAATTCTTAGGCAACGGGTAGCCTCAGATAATCAAGGAAACGGTGCTGCTAAATGGAAGTGATTTGACGAGAGTATTTGTCTCGGAAAGGGGTAATGTGACTTAACTGATGATACTTCGGTAGTATTGCGGCGCTTTCTTGTTAGATCGACTGCTGATGTCTGAGTTGTTTGATGGCACAGAGGAATTTTAAGAATATCTTTCGTGGAATGATTGGGTACTTGAGATGTAATATGTATTCATACAGCGGAATCTGGGATCAGGTACAGTGATTTGTATGCTATATGGAGTTGGAGACTAGGAGTTCTCGCGTTCAGGTTATACAGTTGTTGTAAATCATGTGTATCGGCACCGTCTAGCGGTTATTGGGAATTAGAGGTCCGAGTGGATCTTTCTTTGCTTGGTATGCCAAATTTTGGATATGATATTGGATTGTAGGCTGGTTGTCTCAGTGTTGGATTATTCTAGACTATTGTGCTACGGGCTAGGCCGGAAATGCCACGGGTTGAGCGGCAAGGTGCATTGGATTATGTTCTTGCAGAGTGGTATATATTTCAAAAGATGCAGCGGACGGCTGAGAAGGATTACTTTTCTTAATGGGGCATTCGCGATGGTTGTCAGTGCAGAGGTTTCTACCATTGGATCAGTTCCGGTGTTGAGGGACTTTTCGGATGCGTTTCTTGTGGCCGGGCATGTCGCCGGGCGAGGTTGTGGACTTCGGTATTTATTTGGTGCCGGGCACCGTATCGTACGGCTCTGGCAGGAGTTATAGTAGTGGAAGGAGCAGCTTCAGGCTTCTTGATAATGAGCTCGTTGGCAGGCCAATGTGGCTACGTATTTAGCTTGAGTTAGCTTGGTTAGTCTTGAGTTGTATTGTTGAGGGACAGGTGGATTCGATCGTTATTCAACTTGTTAGTGATCTGGGGAGATCTATGAGTTGCTTTTTCTGTGCTGTGAGGCGTTATGGTTTGTTGGTTATGGGCACACGTGGTGCAGATCTATTGGGGATTTATAGTGGAAGTCGAGCGGGAAGAGTAATCGGATGTTGCTCGGTAAATGGAGTGTGGGTTATGACCTATCAGGTGGCGTGTCGTATGTTGTTTATTTCACCGTGGGTGCAATGAATTGCCTTGGTTTCAGACATCAAATTGTGTGGCTTTCGAATTTTGATCACAGTGTCTTGAGGTGCTACATGTGTAACAGTGTTTGGATAGGATCGCGCGTTGTGGCGAGGCCACGTGGAGTTATGACCTTTCGAGGTAGATTCAGGCATTCTATTTCTATGATGTGAGACGGGGTCTCAGCCTTGTGTTGTGATGATACTGATGAGCTTGAAGTACAGCTCTTTTGTTTGAGTTATTTTCATGATTTGAGTATATTCAGGTCGTTTCTTGTTGGTACGCGTATTATGCAAGTTGTGGCTTAGGCCTGTATTGAGGTATCATATCACCAGAGTGGTGTGTTGGATTCGAGGTGATCGTTGGAGTCATTAATGAATACGAACAGATTTGATTTCAGCTTGTTAGAAGGATAATATCGAGGTTCGGCCCGGAAATCTGTTGTGATATTAGTCAAAGGGGAAGCGGCTTCATGAATGGTTGAGATAAGAAATGGTTACGGTTTATAGCATGTTTCATTTATCGTTGGCATTATATGAAAGTGTTGGAATAAGACCTTAGTTGATAAGAGGTTTTCTACCGGTATTTGGTTATTGTAGGCAACTGCTGTGAATAGAGGCTACCGTTTCGAGTGTTTGGACCATGTGGTATATCATATGATCTCACCTGAGGTTGCAGGTATGGGTTATTACAGTTGGTTCGGACCTATTCTGAGTATAGATGTGAGGTCCTGATCTTGTGTATGATTTCGGAAAGTGCAATGTGATTCTACGATTTATGGTCTAGATGGACTGTGAAATTTCAGTTATGTGGTATTGTCGGACCTATGTAAGTTAGGGTGACGTGGGATCATCCCGGGTATATGCTTGGTAAAGTTATTCAGCTGTTGGTTAGCTTTTAGAACAACTCTGGATACGTTCGAGGACGAGCGTTTGCTTA
>NW_017700450.1:0-2189 GCF_001879085.1 Nicotiana attenuata | reverse complement strand
TAATTTAAATCTCGGCATATGAATTTTTGGTTGTTGAAAAAGAAAAATGATTGAAGTAAAGATGTCATGACTTTTAGACTCAAATTTTGGCTCTTTAATTCACTAAATAGCTTCCTTTATGCTATATTTGTAACCTCTTTGAATCATTTGTTTCAATTGGATTTTGAATTTGTATTCTACTTGAGTTTTCATGTGCCATGTGTGGTGAGATTTATTGTGAGTTCTTTTGCATTACTTGTAGTCTAGAACTTGCCCGGAATGTGCTTCAAGGCGAAATTATAGACTAACTTGATTTGAAAAATGATACTAGGCCTTCCTTGGACCGCTAGTATTCCTTAAAATTCCTACCCTTGAATATTTTCCCTAGTCAACCCATTTTGAGCCTTTAACCTTATTCTTTGGCAACCATATTACAAGCTTAAATCCTTTGTTCTTAATTGATCTAGCTTTTGGCACCCTACCTCCCTAAGTACTTAGAAAGTGCAAACATAGGCTAAAAGCCTAAGTTTGGGGGTGAAGGTTGAAAAAATTGTGATATGGAAGTTGTTTGAAAAGGTGGAAGGTAGAGAAAACAAAAAAAAATATATGAAATCTTCCTTGACTTTGAAAAGGAAAGAAAACAAAAGAAAAAAAAAAGAAAAAAAGAAGGGTATATAGAATAAAATGATAAAAAGTCGTGAATAAAGGGAAGACTAGGTGTGGAATGAAAAGTGAAGAAAGGATGAAAAATGTTTTTGAAGGAAGTGGACTTTAATTGTAAATATTGTAGTGCTTGGGGAGGTTTTGAGTCACTTTAACCAAAATTATGCCCTACCTTAACCAAAAGCCTAAACTACAACCCTTTAAGTCCTAATTGGATTTGAACCAAGTTGTCTACATTAGTGGAGGAATACATGAAGGGCAAGCTTATGGCACTACTTGTGTGCATTTGAATATCTTTGAGAGAGAGAGAGAGAGTTGATTCTTTCGTTTTGTCATCCCATTGATGTCTCGAAATAAAATTTGTGAGTTTGGGATTCTCTCTTAAAGTGTGAGGGCACATGAAATTCGAGTTGTGAATTTAATCCCATTTTCAATTGGGAGGAATGAGCGAAGGAAAACAAATGTGATGGAGAGGTAAATTTTGAATCTTTAGTTTCATAACTTGGTTGCTACTTTGATTAATTTAGTGTTGAGCACTTGATTAAAAAAAATGTGTGTGTGAAAAGTTGGTGATTCATATGCCTTAGATTAATTGTTGGTACCAACCGAAGTTACTAGATTGTGCTTGAAGTGGTCCTTTTTGACTTGGAATGATATTTGGTTTGCCATTGAGCGTAAATGATGATTTGAATGAAGGATGTTCTTAGTTTTTGAATTGCTTGAGGACAAGCAATAGTTTAAGTTTGGGGGTTTGATAAGTTGGTATTTTACCAACTTATCTCCTCTTAATATTTAAACTTTTGCGTAATTATGGTAGGAAACTAGGACATTTTCTGAGGTTTATTGGTAATTTTCAGGTGTCATGTGATTTGGAGAAGAAATGAAAGAAATCAAGTCAAATTGTGCCAAAATGTGGAAAAATGACTGCTGACAAATTACTCTTCGCGATCGCAGATAAGGGAACGCGATCGCACTTGTCTAGGAAAATATTAACCGCGATCGCGGTTGAGAACATGCGATCGCAGTGAAGAAACTATGCACCTGCCAGGAAATGCTCTACGCGACCGCGGTTGATAGCACGCGATCGCAGAGCTTCTGAAGATAACACTACGCGATCACAGGGCGTCTCACGCGATCGCAGAAGTTCAGCAAGTCATAGTACGCGATCGCAGTCAAATTCACGCGATCGCGTTGTATTAAATCTGGGCAGTTCTGGGCAGTTTTGGAATTTCACATTTTTATCCCCAAACCATTTTTATACTCGTCCAAGCATATCTTTGGGATATCTTTGGCTTATTTTCAGTTCTTAGGGCTAGAGAGAACAAGTTTTGGAAGCTAGGGATTTGCACACACACTTTGGTCTTGAAGATTGAAGCTTTTGGTTGAGAATTTCTTACCCATTTATGTTGTTTTCTTCATTTCCTTGCTTTGTATTGTATATCTAAGTGTGTAGTATTTTATTCAACACTTAAATCTTGTTTATGGAAATATTCATGTTTAAAGTGTGGATTAAATACCTTGTTGTGCTTATGTATTGAATGATTTTT
>NW_017700449.1:0-2189 GCF_001879085.1 Nicotiana attenuata | reverse complement strand
ATTTCGGGATTTTTCCCCATTTCACGAAAACCTTTCTTCTCCACAGCCTTGTAACGATCCTTGGAGCATTTCTTCACCAAATATTCTTGGGTAAGTATTACCTAACTCATTTTCTTCATTTTCTATCATCATCCAATGAAATCCTAGGCCTAGAACATGTAATCTAGGGTTGAAATTGGGGGAAATGGGTAGTGTTAGGGCTTTTCGATTTTCTTGAATTTAGACCTCGTTTTGGGGTCGAATTTGAAAACAAATTGTATATTCGGGCTCGTGGGGGAATGGGTAACATGGAGTTGGTTCGAACCTCGTGTTTTGACCAAGCGGGCCCGGGAGCGATTTTGGAATTTTTAGAAGAGAGCTTGGAAATTCATATTTAAGTATTGGGTTTAGTTTGTTTAGCTATTATTAATATTGTAAAGTCATCATTTCATAGATTTGACTGAGTTGGAGCCGAATTCGAGGGGTAAAGCTATACTAGAGGCTTGAGTTGAGTTTGGAGCATTCGAGGTAAGTGTTCGATCTAACTTTGGCTTGAGGGAATAGGATTAGAGTATTATTTGCTAATTGCTAAATATTGAGTACGGTGTATAGGCATGGTGACGAGTATCTATACACCGGTGTCTAGCATGACCGTGAGTCCTTATTTGTGCTTATTTGGGATTCGGTAGTGACTCTTCCTTGTTAATTGGTGGTTTTTATATGATATGGAAGGAATGAGAAGGAAATATGATTTGTGAACTCCTTGGAGCGTTGGCTCGATTTTTGACCTGATTATAAAGTAAGGAATGAACGTAGTAAAAAGGGATGTGATTATCTCCCCTGCCGGGATGTTTGAACATATTGTTGTTGCTCCCTTGCCAGGATTTAGCTGTTTTGCTTGGTTCTCCCTTGCCGGGATATTTAATGTTGTTTGTCTATCCCCTCGCCCTGTTGTTTGTGATTGTTGTTTGGGTGAGGAAGAGTGATATTTGCACGAAGGGTCATTCCGTGCCATGTTTTGATTATTTATGCACGAAGGAACATTCCGTGCTCTGATTTGATTACAATTGCACGAGGATCATTCCGTGCCATGATATGAGAGTTATGTGAGGGAAAGCACGAAGGTTGATGCCGTGCACTTTATTTGATTGTTTTGGTGAGTACGAGAGTAAAAGCACGAAGGGTGATGTAGTGCACTTGTCTTTGATTTTCCTGATGTTTTTGCTGATAATTGAGTTACGTTGTCCTCTACTTCTATTTATTGATTTTCTTGTTGTTATCGGTTCAAGTGCATTAGTTGTCTTATTCCGCTATTACTGAGTTTCTTTATGTTGGCATTTTTCTTTATTGTGTTACTTGTCATTACTTGTTTTCTTCGGTGAGTCATAATTATTGTGTACTTGTTGTCTTATGAATTCGTATAAATTGTTGCGTTGTATGGAGTAAATTTCATTGGAAGAACTATTGATATTATAAAATGGGATCGTGTGGCACGCCGACCACTTATATAATATAAAATGGGATCGTGTGGCACGCCGACCACTTATATATTATAAAATGGGATCGTGTGGCACGGCGACCACTTATATATTATAAAATGGGATCGTGTGGCACGCCGACCACTTATATATTATAAAATGGGATCGTGTGGCACGCCGAACACTTATATATTGTAAGATGGGATCGTGTGGCACGCCGTCCACGTAATCTGTGTTGGAAGGAACCAGTTGTGATTTTTCCTTATGTACTCCTACTGTTCTATTTTTATCCGTTATCCCCAAAAGCATGTTTTTCCCCTCCCAGTCTTGATTATTATTTTCCGTTGTTATTTTTGTAGTACTTGTACCCATATATATATCTGCACAGGTTGATTGGTGGTCCTGTCTAGCTTCGTCACTACTTCGCCGGGGTTAGGCCAGGCACTTACCAACACATGGGGTCGGTTGTGCTGATGCTACACTTCTGTGCTCTTTTGCACAGATCACGGTACCGGAGCAGCTTTTGGACCACATCAGTAGTTGATTGGGAGCTGGCATCAGTCCAGGGACTTTCGAGGTAGCCTAGCTGGCGTTCGCAGGCCGGGGTCCCTTTCCATATTTTTAGTTTGTTTTCCTTGTACCGAGACAAACATTGGTGTATTTCTATTCTGGACTTGTTTTTTTTAGCACTCTTTAGTAGTTTCGTGAGTTTAGCGACACCTAGTCTCGGGG
>NW_017700448.1:0-2189 GCF_001879085.1 Nicotiana attenuata | reverse complement strand
CAGAACGTTTTTGAATTGTAGTCAAGACACTCTTTATAAGCACAACTCTCCCTGCATATGACAGGAATTTTGATGTCCAGCATTGATTTTATCAGCATCCATCAATCAAAGCCTCACATTGGATAATTGATAGCTTCTTTGTGCTTAAAGGTACCCCTAAATATCTGAAGGGTAACTCTCCCTTGTTGTATCCCAGCATATCCATAATCCTTCTTTGGTTCACAAGGTCAACTCTTCGATGAGGATGTGCATTGATTACCGGCAATTGAACAAGGTGACGATAAAGAACAAGTATCCATTGCCGAGGATTGATGATTTGTTAGACCAGTTGCAGGGTGCAAAGGTATTTTCAAAGATAGATTTGAGATCGGGTTATCATCAGCTGAGGATTAGGGCGTCTGATGTCCCTAAGACAGCATTTCGCACTCGGTACGGGCATTATGAGTTTTTGGTCATGTCATTTGGGTTGACCAATGCCCCAGCAGCATTTATGGAGTTGATGAACCGAGTGTTCAGGCCTTATTTAGACTTGTTCGTGATAGTTTTCACTGATGATATTCTTGTGTACTCCCGCAGTCAGGAGGAGCACGAGCAGCACCTCAGAGTGGTTCTTCAGACTCTGAAGGATAGCCAGTTGTATGCCAAGTTCTCAAAATGCGAGTTCTGGCTGAGTTCAGTTGCATTTCTGGGTCATGTAGTATCAGCAGAGGGCATTCAGGTAGACCCGAAGAAGATTGAGGCAGTCAAGAATTGGCCTCGACCAGGATCAACTACAGAGATTCGGAGTTTCTTGGGGCTAGCAGGTTACTATCGTCGGTTCGTGGAGGGGTTTTCATCTATTGCAGCCCCGATGACCAGATTGACCCAGAAGGGTGCCCAGTTCAGATGGTCGGACGAGTGCGAGGCGAGCTTTCAGAAGCTCAAGACAGCTCTGACTACGGCACCGATATTGGTTTTGCCCACAGGTTCAGGGCCTTATACAGTTTATTGTGATGCTTCTCGTGTTGGGCTTGGCGCAGTATTGATGCAGGATGGCAAGGTCATAGCTTATGCTTCGAGGCAGTTGAAGATTCACGAGAAGAATTACCCAGTCCATGATCTAGAGTTGGCAGCCATAGTTCATGCCTTGAAGATTTGGAGGCATTACTTGTATGGTGTGACGCGCGAGGTGTACACGGATCACAAGAGTCTGCAATATTTGTTCAAGCAGAAAGAGTTGAACTTGAGGCAGCGGAGGTGGTTGGAGCTATTGAAGGATTATGATGTTACTATATTGTACCACCCGGGGAGAGCCAATGTGGTGGCAGATGCATTGAGCAGGAAGTCAGCCAGCATGGGTAGTCTTGCCTATATTCCGGTCAGCCAGAGACCGCTTGCTTTGGATATTCAGGCCTTGGCAAATCGATTTGTGAGGTTGGACATTTCTGAGCCTAGCCGAGTATTAGCTTGCACGGTTGCTCGATCTTCATTATTGGAGCGTATCCGTGATCGGCAGTTTGATGATCCTCATTTATGTGTCCTGAGAGACACTGTGCAGCGTGGAGGTGCCACGAAGGTGACTTTAGATGCGGATGGTGTTTTGAGGTTGCAGGGGCGAGTATGTGTGCCCAATGTTGATGGTATTCGAGAGTTGATCTTAGCGGAGGCCCATAGTTCTCGGTATTCTATTCACCCGGGTGCCGCGAAGATGTATCAGGACTTGCGTCAGCATTACTGGTGGTGTAGGATGAAGAAGGACATTGTTGCATATGTGGCTCGATGTTTGAATTGTCAGCAGGTCAAGTATGAGCATCAGAGGCCTGGTGGTGTGTTTCAGAGGATTGAGCTTCCCGAGTGGAAGTGGGAGCGCATTACCATGGACTTCGTGATTGGACTTCCGGTGACCCGGAAGAGGTTTGATGCTATTTGGGTCATTGTTGATAGGCTGACCAAGTCAGCACATTTCATTCCTGTTGCCACCACCTATTCATCAGAGAGATTGGCTGAGATCTACATCCGAGAGATTGTTCGCCTTCATGGTGTGCCGACATCTATCAATTCGGATCGGGGTACGCAGTTTACCTCGCGCTTTTGGAGAGTAGTTCAGCAGGAGTTAGGCACCCAGGTTCAGTTGAGTGCAACATTCCATCCTCAGACAGATGGTCAGTCCGAGAGGACTATTCAGATATTAGAGGATATGCTCCGAGCCT
>NW_017700447.1:0-2189 GCF_001879085.1 Nicotiana attenuata | reverse complement strand
AACGCAGGTGCAACGTATCAAAGGTTAGTTACCCAAATGTTTCAAGAACATTTAGGTAAAACCATGGAGGTATATATAGATGATATGCTAGTTAAGACTCAACATTCGGAAGATCATATATCACATCTGTCTGACACGTTTAAGATTTTACGAAAATATAATATGAAGTTGAATCCAGAAAAATGTGCATTTGGTGTAGCGTCAGGTAAGCTTTTAGGTTTTCTTATTTCTAACCGTGGTATTGAAGTGAATCCTGCACAGATTAAAGCCATTGAAGAAATCCCTGATATACTTTCAAACAAAAAAGAGGTTCAAAGACTAACAGGGAGAATCGCAGCTTTGGGAAGGTTCATTTCTATATCATCGGTAAAAATGTTTCAAATTCTTCTCGGCTCTTAAGAAGCAGGATCATTTTGAATGGGAGAGGAGTGTCAACAAGCACTTCGGGATTTGAAAACATACTTGTCAAATCCACCTTTGCTAGCAAAACCAAAGGCTGGGGAGAAACTTTTCATCTACCTTGCTGTTTCAGAAGTTGCGGTAAGCGCAGGTTTTGGTTCGAGAAGAGCAGGGTAAACAATCTCCTATCTATTATGTTCGTAAATCTTTATTAGATGCAGAGACACGGTATCCACAATTGGAAAAACTAGCACTTGCTCTAATCATGGCATCTAGGAAGTTAAGACCATATTTTCAATGCCATCCCATTGTTGTAGTGACTGCATACCCCCTACGTAATATATTGCATAAACATGAATTGTCAGGGAGGTTAGCTAAATGGGCCATAGAGCTTAGTGAATATGAAATCACGTACCTACCTAGAACAACAATAAAATCCCAGATATTAGCTGATTTCGTGGCTGACTTTAGCCAAGGGATGCAACTAGAAGCAGAAAAAGAAGTACAAGTACTTAATGGGGCTAATCCAGGAACATGGACCTTATTTACTGATGGCTCGTCTAACGTAAAAGGTGCAGAATTAGGAATTGTTTTAGTACCACCTACGGGTGAAACTATTAGTCAAGCTATTAAATGTCATTCCGTAACTAACACTGAAGAGGAGTATGAAGCTGTGATTGCAGGTCTAGAATTGGCACGAGAACTTGGTATAAATCAAGTGGTGATCAAAAGTGACTCGCAACTCGTGGTTAATCAAATGCTGGGGACTTACATGGCTAGGGAAGCAAGGATGCAACAGTACTTGGAAAAGGTACGGGAGCTGATAAAGCAATTCCAAACTTGGAAGGTCATACAAATATCAAGGGATGAAAATGTTGAAGCAGATGCCTTAGCTAATCTCGCATCCGCAGCTGATGTGGCAAATGATGCAAATGCTTCAGTTATACATTTATTTCATTCAGTTCTCGAACCTGATAAGAATGAGGTAAATTTTAATAATTTAACTTGGGATTGGAGAAACGAAATTGTTGCTTTTTTACAGTATGGTACCGTCCCTGATGACAAGAAGCAAGCGCATGCACTTCGAAAAAAGGCTGCTCGTTACTGTTTAAAACAAGGGAATCTTTATCGTAAGATGTTCGGTGGTCCATTAGAAAGATGCCTCGGACAATCTCAAACGGAGTATGTAATGAGGGAAATACATGAGGGGCATTGCGGGAATCACGCAGGAGGAAGATCACTGGTAAGAACCTTGATTAGAGCAGGATACTACTGGCCTAAAATGGAGGAAGAAGCGGAAAGTTTCGTAGCTAAATGTGATAAATGTCAAAGGTACGATAACAACATGCATAGACCTGCGGAATTGTTACATCCGGTCATAGCACCGTGGCCATTCATGAAGTGAGGAATGGATATCGTGGGTCCATTACCACAAGCAATAGGACAGGTAAAATTTTTGCTCGTACTTACTGATTATTTCACTAAATGGGTAGAGGCAGGAGCATTTAAGCAGGTACGAGAAAAGGAGGTCAAAGACTTCATTTGGCGTAATATCATCTGCTGATTTGGTGTACCAAAGGAGATTGTATACGACAATGGCCCTCAATTTATCGGAGCTCAAGTCACAGAGTTTTTTGAGAGCTGGCAAATTAAGAGGATCACATCTACACCTTATCACCCAGTAGGCAATGGGCAAGCAGAATCAACGAACAAAGTCATAATCAACAATTTGAAGAAACGTTTAGAGGAGTCAAAGGGTAATTGGCCTGAAGTGTTACTCGGAGTGTTAT
>NW_017700446.1:0-2189 GCF_001879085.1 Nicotiana attenuata | reverse complement strand
CGGGCGTGAAAGTATGAGACAACAAACGTGGTAATTGACAATTTATTGGTTGGACAGACTAGGTTGCTGAGACGTATCCTACCTCATTGGGCTGAGGCGGGTTGCCCAAACTGGCAAGGGCCATTTGTTGTAACCAGAGTGTTGTCCAATGGCGCTTTATATCTAACAGACGTAGAAGGGAAATGTGTAGAAATGGCTATCATTTCTGATGCAGTCAAGAGATATTATGTATGATTTCTTTATCTTTGTGTACCTGATTGTATTTGGAATGTTTTGAGATTGAAATGACGAAGGCATTTTGTTCTGCTATCTAAACACTTATCCTTTGTTACCCCTTTGAGCCTTACTTACTTTCTTGCATACCCCTCTTTCGTAATCAATAATAAAGCTCGTAAGCCCGAGCAGGGAAAAGAAAAAAAAAGAAAAAAAAAGAAAAAAAGAAAAGAAAAGAAAAGAACAGCGAATAAAACAGAAAAATAAGAAAAGGCAAAGAAAAGAAGTGAAAGGAAAGAAAACAAAAGTGGAAGAAAAGGAAAGATCGCAACAACGAACGTAGTTTTATGTCTGAACTACGTCTGACTTGATCCCGAAAGAGTACGTAGGCAGCCTCACTGAGGTTCAGTCATAACAAAAGAAAAATCCAAATAATCCCCAGGAAGGAAACTGGGGCAGAAGTTATGGTGGTTAAGATATGATTCCGAAAGTTGTAATATTGAACCCACGTCTGAATTATTTTGAGCTTTTATACCTTTCTTTCTAAAACCCATCCAAAAGCCACATTACGGTCCAAAGAAAGACCTTCTGATCAATCTTAATAAATGTCAATACAACCAGGTAAAGTTATTCTTGTTGGGGACAACACTCTGGTGCCAGAAGGAAAATGATGAAATGAGAGAGTCTTATCGGTGAAAACCCTCACGGGCACCGTAAGGCGAAGTGAGTTTGAGAGATATTAAAAATGAGAGAGTCTTATTGGTGAAAAACCTCACGGGCACCGTAAGGCGAAGTGAGTTTGAGAGATATTAAAAATGAGAGAGTCTTATTGGTGAAAACCCTCATGGGCACCGTAAGGCGAAAGTGAGTTTTTCAGATATGCAAATGAGGAAGTCTGTGGTTGAAAGATGTTTGAAATATGGTGAAAGAGGCAAGGTTTGGGTTTCGTTAAGAGTCGGGCGTGGAAGTATGAGACAGCAAGGGTGGTAATTGACAATTTATTGTTTGGACAGACTAGGCTGGGATCCAAAATGCATGGCACGATCAATAGAATCAGCCTTTCCGCTCAGGTAAATCCTGTCCTTTTCTCTTCATTACCGCTCATTCATTTTCAGAGTTTTTCTATCCTCAAAACCTTCGAGGTCATTGCATTTCATTTTCTTGAAATTTGTCTATAAGACGTTTCAGTGTCAGTTCTATTCAAAAACAAAAGAAGGATGTCAAAGCTAACTACCAGCTTCCCAGTTGGGTGGCACAACAAGGTGGAGACATGTCAAAAGAGAGTAAAACATGAAGGACCAATAAGAATCAGTGGAATAATCAGATGTTTGCAAGAAAGAGGCAAGGTTCACAAGAAGGGAACAGGAACACCAAACAGCAAGATGAAGTAAAACATGTGGGTCATCGAGATCAGAGGGTTGAAAGTTAACTGGGAAATCGTGGCAAGCCAAAGCAAGTCCAAGAAGCAAGTCAGGGTGAAGTCGGAAGCGGGAGCATGGCCAACAAGAATGCTAGCAGCTAATCACCATTTTATATTAACAAAGTTTTCTTTGATTGAAACAGGGGCAGAAATTTTCTTTGTCGTTTATTTTGTTGAAATCAGGCGCCCACCTGGAGAACAAGGGAATACTTTTCAATTTCAGCAATCAGGCGCCCACCTGAAGAACAAGGGAATACTTTTCAATTTCAGCAATAAGGGAATACTTTTCAATTTTAGCAATCGGGCGCCCACCTGAAGAACAAGGGAATACTTTTCAATTTCAGCAATCAGGCGCCCACCTGTAGAACAAGGGAATACTTCTCAATTTTAGCAATCAGGCGCCCACCTGAAGAACAAGGGAATACTTTTCAATTTCAGCAATCAGGCGCCCACCTGAAGAACAAGGGAATACTTTTCAATTTTAGCAATCAGGCGCCCACCTGAAGAACAAGGGAATACTTTTCAATTTCAGCAATCAGGCGCCCACCTGAAGAAC
>NW_017700445.1:0-2189 GCF_001879085.1 Nicotiana attenuata | reverse complement strand
ATATATATATATATATATATATATATATATATATATATATATATATATATATATATATATATATATAAGTTATCGACTGTGAGATTTGAGAAATTTTTGCTTTTTTATTAACATTTATTTAATGATTATATATAACTTTTATCTAAAATATTAATATTTTAAAGTTATTTGTACATAAATCAAATAACTCAAATCACATATTTGTGTCCGCGCATCGCGCGGGTACTAATACTAGTGACTAATAACAAATAACATTAGATCTTTGTTTAATATTAACTACTATGTATATATTGTCTTCGTCCACAACTAAAAAATGTACATGAATCTATATATATAATATGAAAAATCTAAATATATATATATATATATATATATATATATATATATATATATATATATATATATTAAAAGCACGAAATTTCTTAGCGAAATTAATTTCACACAGCACAAGATAGTTATTTACAACTAAAAATTTTATTATTAAATCAAACATTAAATCCTACTTAGGTTAGAAAAACACGATCTAGATCATAGAAAGAACCCTATAAATTGGTTCGACCATAAAGCCTCAACCAACCACATTATTTATTTTTTCAGTTTACTCCATGCCTCAAAATCTCTGAAAGGATCACGTCAAAAGACCAAAGTCATTCAAGGATTATTCTGTAAGTATTATGAATCAATCCCCCTGCACTTCCAACTTGACCATAGGTTCCTGATTCTCGTATTGGCACTCAAGTCAGATTGTGTTATTTAACGCTTTAGTTTGTAAACTCGACCGTGTAGCTAGCGTCTATTTTGCTGTGTTATATATATATATATATATATATATATATATATATACCAACACGTTCTTTTTTCAAGTTATGAGTTCATATTAAAAATACTATTATTTAGATGTTACTGTAATTTTAAACCTATATAGATTTTTGTAGAAGAAAAAACGATGTCGGCTTCAGAAACAGAGCTAGAAGAACAACTTGCGGAAGCTGGGAATAAGCTTCTTCAGCCTCTTTCTTCACTTGACGAACTCTTCATCTTGCTTGACGTAAGCCCTTTTTTAAATTTTTGTTTTTTTAATTTGCTTCTGTAGAGTTATTGTATTTTAAATTTCTCACGTGTTGTCTCTTTTGCTTATTTGGTAGTATATCTTAATATAATATGCTGCCTTTGATTGTATTTTTTTTTGTTTGAATGTTCTAATAAGCCTTTGATTCTGGCTCTATAATATCCAGCACTTGAACGTTGTTATCAATTTTTTTTGGATTGGTCAAGTAGCTGTTATCGACATGCACACAACGGAGTGACTTAGTTGTCAATGAAGTGGGAGAAGAACCATGGGTCTCTAAGGTTCAAATCCTAGCGGAGGCAAAACACACTAGGCGCTTTCTTCCTCTGTCCAAGACTTGATGGACAAAGTTACTCGGTACTTGTGCCAGTGGCCTGACCACCACAGGTAGGGGTGTGCATTCGAATCGGTTTATCGATAAATCGAATCGATTATTTGTTATCGAAATCGAAATCGAAAAAATCGAAACCTTATTGAAGCGATAACGATAAGCATATGTACAAATCGATAATCGATAAGTAATTATGGATAAGGGTCAAAATCGAATCGATAAATCGAATGCACACCCCTAGACTGTAGACACTTGTTAAATGAGTAATTACCTATTTGTGTAGATTAATATAACATACAGAATGTATATATATTCCGCTACTATTTTAAAAGCGGCTATACAATATTATTTTCCCTAATCTATACCCTTTCCTTTACCCTAAGTCCCTTACCCTATTATTTCCTCTACCACAATTAAGGAATGATCATATTTAAAGATCAAGGGAATGAAGTTCAAACTAATGGAAAACAGAATTAGCCGTGATGATGTGTTTTGTTTTGTTTTGTTTTTTTTATACCGTTGGAGTGTTGGTGGCATACATTTGATCCCTTACTTTAGTTTTGTTGCATGTGCTTGTTGACACAATTTTTATATTATAAATGGTGTTCGTCTTATTTTAGCTTCTTTTTGTCCATATTAGTTAGGCGCGTTTATAGCGATATACTTTCCGTGGAATCCCGCAAATTTTCTTATTGGTGTAATCGATAACCGAATCGATAAGCCCCCAAAATCGATAAATCGAAATCGAAAAAATCGAAACCTTATTGAAACGATAACGATAAGCATATG
>NW_017700444.1:0-2189 GCF_001879085.1 Nicotiana attenuata | reverse complement strand
GGATAGGAAATGAAGAAAGAGTAGTTTCCTAACACCCTATAGCCTCTCGAAGATAAATACACACGTCTCCGTACCGATCCGCAAGACTCTATTAGGTTTGCCCATGACTTGTGAGACCTACGTGAACCTAGTGCTCTGATACCATGTTGTCAAGACCCAATTTCGTTACAGGTCGTGATGGTGCCCAACCCCCTTGTCAGGCATCTTCTTGATGAGATCGATATTGATGATAGTGACGATATTGATGATAGTGACAATCTTGATGCTAGTGACGATATCGATCGTGACCTTGATACGGAGCTGGAACTGCTAACTAGGATGAATGGGCTAACTATGGATATGATGCCGGAAATAGACCGATTTTATATCACCCTTCAATTCGAATTAGCAAAAGCAATGTCTCCTTGCATAATATGGATTCCAAACATTCATGATCTGGATGTGAATGAGTCGAATGACTTAGCCCTCGGTCTATTAGTGAACCATCTCTCCAGGGATTGTGAAAGATGTTCTACTAGAAATATTCTTGTTATTGCTTCGACTCATATTCCCCAAAAAGTGGATCCCGCTCTAATAGCTCCGAATAAATTAAATACGTGCATTAAGATACGAAGGCTTCTTCTTCCACAACAACGAAAGCACTTTTTCACTCTTTCATATACTAGGGGATTTCACTTGGAAAAGAAAATGTTCCATACTAACGGATTCGGGTCCATANTATATCAATTTCCAGTCATGTCTTTACATGATTTTCAATTTCAAGGCATTTTATCAGAGTGAATCATGAATAAGATTTCACATAAAATGTCATGTGCACATCATGCCGAGGGTCCGTACGGCCCGGTCCAACATAGAAAGGAAATGTGCACTGCTAGAGGGTCGAATGGCGCGAACCATAGATGCATCTATTTCTACCGAAGCGATCGGCTCAATACACAAATATCAATTATCATCAAGAAGGCACATAAGGCGCATTCATAGTCACATAAATTCACACAATTTTTCAAGTAAGTGCATACGTTCTTATACATTCATTTCCAACCCCTAACATGTCCTAAGTGATCTCATTAACATAAGAGGATATAGATATTTGCAAATATAGCATGATACGGGTCCTAAACTACCCGGACAATTAACATAATAGTAGCTACGCACAGACTCTCGTCACCTCGTGCGTACGTAGCCCCCACAATTAGCAGCACATGATTAATTAACTCACCTTGTGGAACATTTCCCTCTGACAAGGTTAGAAAGGAGACTCACCTCGCTCCAAAGCGTACTTTCGGTCCAAGCTTAAGCCCAAACCCTAAATTTGGTGCCAAACACTCCAAAACTATCCAAATAGCGTAGAAACCAATACATATAGGCTTAAAGGTTCATATCCCAACCACTAGGGTGATTCCCCAACCCAAATTACAAGATTCCTAAAATTCGACCCCGGGCGCACGTGCCCGGATTCCAGAAATTTTTGAAGAAAGTTGTTACCCATATCCTAAGGATCAATAATATATAATTTCTACTTCATTCCATAACGAATTTCATGGTTAAATCTTTTTTTTATCAAAACCATAGGTTTTACTCAAATCCCATGATTTTTTACTAATTTTTGTGTGTTAATCTACCCAAAACCCAAGTATTAAACTCACATTAAGTAGAAATAACTTACCTCACAATGCTAGGTTGAAATCCCCTCTTTGAAAGCTCCCAAATCGCCCAAGTGTAGAGATGAAATGAAATAAATGGCCTAAGTCCCGTTTTTAAAAGCTGTGTCCAAGCCTCCGATGTCGCATTTGCGACATCAGGTTCGCAAATGCAAAGTCGCAATTGCGACAAAAGCATCGCAATTGCGAACTAGCCCCCCTTCTGCCTTGATCGCAAATGCGATACTGGAGTCACAAATGCAGACCCTGTTGGGTTCGCAAATGCGAGGAAAATGTTGCGAATGCGACAACTGCCCCAGCCTGGCTTCATCGCAAATGCGATGATTTCCTTGCAAGTGCGAGGTTCGCAATTGCGAACATTTCCTCGCATTTGCGAGACCTGCAACACTGCCCAGAAACCCCAGAAAACCAGGGGTCGTTTTCACCCCCAACCCATGCCCTGAAACCTCACCCAAGCCCCTCGGGGCTCCCGACTCCCGAAACACCCCACACCAAAGTCCCAACAACCATTGACCAAGCTTGCTCGAG
>NW_017700443.1:0-2189 GCF_001879085.1 Nicotiana attenuata | reverse complement strand
CCTGAAAGGATATCTCGCTCCCAGCCTCTCTAGCCATCTGGAGACGAATAGGCTGAATGAGTCCATCAATAAACCATCTCACTCTCTCCCTCTCAGTGGGAAGTATAACAATAGCATGGCGGGCCAACTCAATAAACCTGGTCTCATACTGGGTGACTGTCATGGATCCCTGTTGGAGACGCTCGAACTACCTCCGATAGGCCTCTCGCTGTGTAATAGGGAGAAACTTCTCCAAGAATATATGCGTGAACTGCTCCCAGGTCAAGGCTGGAGATCCTGCTGGTCTAGCTAAACAATAATCCCTCCACCAAGTCTTGGCGGATCCAGACAAGCGAAATGTAGTGAAATCAACCCCATTGGACTCAACAATACCCATGTTCCGAAGAACCTCGTGGCAACTATCCAGATAATCCTGGGGATCCTCAATAGATGCACCGCTGAATGTAGAAGTGAAGAGCTTGGTGAACCTGTCCAATCTCCACAAAGCATCAGCAGACATAGCTGCTCCATCACCGGCCTGGGCTACCACACCCGGCTGAGTCGCTCCAACTGGCTGAACTGCTGGAGTTTGAATCGGGGGAGCTCCCTGCTCCGGAGTGCGAGTAGAAGGAGTCTGGGCCCCTCCTCCAGCCTGAGAGACGGCTGGCGCTACAGGAAGTAAACCAGCTCGGGTGACACTCTCCATAAGGCCCACCAATCGGACCAGAGCGTCCTGAAGAACTAGAGTAGCAATAAACCCCTCCGGGACCTGAGCTGGGCCCACCGGAACTGCTGGGGCTGGGGCCAGAACCTCCTCGTCGAAGTCAACCTGAGGCTCCGCCACTGGTGCTGCTGCTCGGGGCTGAGCTCTGCCCCTACCTCGGCCTCTAGCACGGCCGTGGCCTCTGCCCCTAGCGGGAGCTGCCTGGGGCTCGGACTGCTGATCAGAAGATGAGGAAGCGCGTGTTCTCGCCATCTGCGAAAGAACAGAGTAGAAATTCAATTAGCGTTGAGAAACCAAACCGCACGATAAGGGAGAACAAATGCGAAATTTTTCCTAACTCAGTAAATGCGAAATTTTTCCTAACTCAGTAGCCTCTGGGGTTAAATACAGACGTCTTCGTATCGATCCCTCAGACTCTACTAAGCTTGTCCATGAGTTGTGAGACCTATATAACCTAGAGCTTTGATACCAACTTGTCACGACCCGGATTCCCCACCCTCGGGTGTCGTGATGGCGCCTACTCGTGGAAGCTAGGCAAGTCGAGAACCTTAGCAAAACATTAACCTATTTCGTTTTATACATGAGTAAGCAACTAAACTATCAATGAATGAGCAGTTAAAAGATAACGAAAAGTAAAATTTAGCGGAAGTCTGAACTAAATATAGAAACAGCTTCTAGAAAGCAATACAAGTCTCTACCCAGCACCCGGTGTCACAACAATACACGGACTGTCTAGGATTACTACAGATAAGAGTTTGAAATAAAGGACATAGTCTGTCTCGCACACAAATGTCAACAGAACATGAAAACTAAAAGAAGAGACGCCGGGCCTGCGGACGCCAACAAGGCTACCTCGGAGTCTCGTGGACTGAAGGTCGGCTCCCTAACTACTGCTGTGCACCGTAAGCTGCTCCAACACCTGGATCTGTGCAAAAGAGCACAGAGTGTAGCATCAGCACAACCGACCCCATGTGCTGGTAAGTGCCTAGCCTAACCCCGGCGAAGTAGTGACGAGGCTAGACCGGACTACCACATAAACCTGTTCAGTTATATATATACATATACAGCGGAATCGAAACACGGAGACAAGTAATTAATATGGGAGGGGGAGCATGCTATGGGGGAAATGACAATTTCAAGTAAAAGTCGTCCAGTAACGAAGGAAACAACACAACTCAGACATTAATAAAGAAACATAAAGCAACAAGTTCACGACATCACCCTTCGTGCTTTTACTCTCATCCTCACCAAGCAATGATATAATAAAGTGTGCACGACATCACCCTTCGTGCTTTTACTCTCTTTCCTCACATATAATCAATAGAATCGGCACGGAATGGTACATCGTGCGACACGGCATCACCCTTCGTGCTTTACTCTCTTTCCTCACCATAAGCAAACAATGCACAACATCACCTTTCGTGCTTTACACTCTTTCCTCACAACAAACAAACAATGCACGGAATCACCCTTCGTGCTTTAACAC
>NW_017700442.1:0-2189 GCF_001879085.1 Nicotiana attenuata | reverse complement strand
AACCCATTTGAGCCGGTTAACTCTTACTTTGAATTGACCCTACTTTAGGAAACCCGAAAGTAACTAATTAGAAAAAAAAAGAGGAAAAAGAAAAAAAGGAAAAAAAAGAAAGAAAACAAAAGAAAGAACAAAAAAATGAAAAAGAAAGAAGAAAAACAAAACAAAAGAAAAACAAAAACAACCAAAAACAAAACTTCCTGAACTACGTCTGACTTGATTCCGAAAGGATACGTAGGCAGCCTCTCTCTGGGGTTCAGTCACACCAAAACAAAAATCCCAATTCCCCCAAGAAGTGAAACTGGGGCAGATGATATAATGGCTCGGCAATGAGCCCACCAAAACGGTTCCAAAGTTGTAACTCCATCCAAGTTTCTTTTTACCCAAAAACCTTGTCCAAGTCCTTCCGATTAATTGGCAAAGGCGTGGGAATTGAAAACATCATTGTTGGAATCTGATGCAGTCAAATTGAGAGAAATAAAATGAGAGTCTTATCGGTGAAAACCTACGGGCACCATAAGGCGACAGGGAGTAGAGAAATTGAAAATGAGAGAGTCCGCTTAGTGAAAACTCGTAAAGAGCACTATCGGGCGACGGTAAGAAGAGAAATGAGAGAGGTCGATTGGTGAAAACCCGCAAAGGGCGTCGTCGGCCGAACAGAAGACATCTCCCACCATTAAAAGAGTCCTGGCAAGATTCCCTGGATCTGAAACACGTGTCAATGAGTTTATGAGAAGTTTGGAAAGTTTGTTCGGGTCGGGCATCCAGTCCAAGAAGCATGTCATGTCTGTTTGAAGCCTGCGTGCACCCCAGATAAGTCCTTCTTTTCTCCCCGAAAGGGACGCTTCTCTTTAAATACATCTTCTTGCCTTTTGTTTCCCTTTCGGTCTAACTCCGTTCCCGAAACTAATACAAAGAAAAGGTGGCAAGACTGGTTTTATTAGGCTCTCCTTAACAAAAGCTAAAGAAAAGTACCCAGCCTCAGCAGGTGCATCAAGCCAATCCCGACTGGCCATGATGGCGGATGCTTTAAAATCAAAGTTTATTGAAAGAGACAAAGAAAGTCGAGGACAAAGGTCATAAAGGCAGAATAAAGCGAAAGAGTCGAGGCCCCACACGGGCGAGTCGTCATGAAATCCCAAAAGTCGAGCCTTTCAGTTTAAGAAGAGATTCATCTTCAAAACCAGCAAGCAGCAGAGGTTCTCAATAGAAGCTGGGTCGAAGTCAAGCAATTGAGACGATCAAGGCCACAAAACCAACCACCGTTTCAAACTAACAAATTGTTCTTTGTTTGAAAAGTTGAAACAGGTGTAATCCAAAGCAACCATGCAAGAAGCAGGTGTAATCAAAAGAAAATGTGCAAGAGCTAGAAGCAGACTCGCAACAATAATCAACTCGAAGGGAAGTTTCCTCAAAAAAAATCTTTCCTGCATCTTTACTTAAAAAAAAAACAAAAATCATGGTAGCATAGGTCCCCTTTTCCTAGATATCCCGGCATAACCCGTGGACCTCCCTGGCATAACCCAAGGACCTTTTTCCTTTATCCCGGCATAACCCGTGGACCTCCCTGGCATAACCCAAGGATATTTTTCTTCTATCCCGGCGTAACCCGTGGACCCCCTGGCATAACCCAAGGACCTTTTTCTTTTATCCCGGTATAACCCGTGGACCTCCCTGGAATAACCTAAGGACCTTTTTCTTTTATCCCGGCATAACCCGTGGACCTCCCTGGCATAACCCAAGGACCTTTTTCTTTTATCCCGGCATAACCCGTGGACCTCCCTGGCATAACCCAAGGAGCCTTTTTCTTTTTATCCCGGCATAACCCGTAGGACCCCCCTGGCATAACCCAAGGACCTTTTTCTTTTATCCCGGCATAACCCGTGGACCTCCCTAGCATAAACCAAGAAGCCTTTTTCTCTTATCCCGGCATAACCCGTGGACCTCCCTAGCATAAACCAAGAAGCCTTTTTCTTTTTATCCCGGCATAACCCATGGACTCCCTGGCATAGCCCAAGGACCTTTTTCTTTTATCCCGGCATAACCCGTGGACCTCCCTGGCATAACCCAATGAGCCTTTTTCTTTTTATCCCGGCATAACCCGTGGACCTCCCTGGCATAACCCAAGGACCTTTTTCTTTTATCCCGGCATAACCCGTGGACCTCCCTGGCATAACCCAAGGACCTTTTAC
>NW_017700441.1:0-2191 GCF_001879085.1 Nicotiana attenuata | reverse complement strand
AAATATTAATTTGTTATTCCGCACTGTTAGGCTTACCTAGTTGTAGGAACTAGGTGCCATCACGACATGTTCATGGAGGGTGAACTGGGGTCGTGACAAGTTGGTATCAGAGCTCTAGGTTCATAGGAGTCACGAAACACAGGCCAGTTTATTAGAGTCTCGCTGATCGGTACGGAGACGTCTATACTTATCTACGAGGGGCTATGTAACTGTTTAGGAAAAATCTTCATTTCATTTGAATTCCTCGTCGTGCGATATTTTTGGACATCAATTCTAAACTTTTAACTTCTATTCTCTCACAGATGGTGAGGACACATGCTACTCAAGATGATCAGGCACCCGCGCCCCCTACTGCAGCTGCCAGAGGCCGGGGCCGAGGGAGAAGTCGAGGACGCGCACGTGGTGCAGCCAGAGCACCTGCGCGAGCTGCCGCCGAGGTACCACCAGCAGATCCAGCCGGAGCCCAGGCAAGTGTCATACATACTACTGCCACTACTACTCCAGTGCTCCAGGAGACTTTGGCTCAGTTCATGGGCATGTACACCACCTTGGCTCAGGCAGGGTTGCTTCCGATTGTTGCAGCGACATCCCAGGCTGGGGGAGAAGCACAGACTCCCGCTGTCCGCACTCCTGAGCAGCGAGTGCAGGTTGAGCAGGCTCCCGAGATTATTCCGGCACCGCCTGCAGTGCTAGTTCAGCCCGAGGATGGGTCAGTTGCTTTAGAGGACGAGCAACGGAGACTTGAGAGGTTCAAGAAGTATGATCCCCCAGTGTTCAGTGGTTTAGCATCAGACGATGCCTTGGGATTTCTAGAGGAGTGTCATCGTATTCTTTGCACTATGGGCATAGTGGAGTCCAGCGGGGTTTCTTTCACTGCTTTTCAGCTTCGGGGAGCCGCCTATGATTGGTGGCGGACTTATGAGATAGACAGTCCAGTCGAGGCTGCTACACTGACGTGGACCCAGTTCTCGGATATGTTTATGAGAGAGTTTGTCCCCCAGAGTCTCAGGGATGCATGGCGCGCAGAGTTTGAGCATTTGCGCCAGGGTGCTATGACCGTTTCAGAGTATGCTATCCGTTATACCAGGTTGGCCAGGCATGCACCGGCTTTGGTTTCTACAGTTCGGGAGAGAGTTCGCAGGTTCATTGAGGGTCTTATTCCACCCATCAGATCTAGCATGGCTCGAGAGTTGCAGATGGACATTCCTTATCAGCAGGTAGCGAGCATTGCTAGGAGGATTGAGGGTATGCTCTCCAGGGAGCGAGGAGAGAGGGAGGCCAAGAGGTCTCGAGAGTCGGGTCACTACTCTGGTGACCGTACCCCATCAGCAGGTCGTTATGGCAGAGCTTATTCGGTTCGCCCTGTACATTCAGCTCTTCCAGCAGCCGGCAGTACTCCAACTCCAGCTCCACCTCAGGAGCCTTATTATGCACCTCCAGTTTCTAGCGCGCCTCCTGCGCGGGGTGCTTCCAGAGGTCAGTCCAACAGACCTGGCCCTAGTCAGTCACAGGCACCGCGTCCTCCAGAGCTTGTTAGGAGTGTGGTGATACATGTCACTTGGTGAGGGATTGCACCAGACTTGGGAGGAACGCGCCCCTACAGACTTCTCAGCCACAGCCTGCTCCTCAGGGTTCTCATGCCATGGTCATAGCTCCAGCTGCTACCCCACCTGCCTAGCCAGCTAGGGGCGGAGGTCGGGGAGATAGAGGTCGCCCTCGCGAGAGGGGCCGGGCCAGATATTATTGTATTCCTGCTCGCACTAAGGCTGTTGCCTCCGACGCCGTCATTACAAGTATTATATTGGTTTGTCACAGAGAGGCATCTGTTCTATTCGATCCAGGCTCTACTTACTCTTATGTGTCTTCTTACTTTGCTCCGCATTTGGGTGTGCCTCGGGATTCTTTGAGTGCCCCGTTTATGTTTCTACTCCTGTGGGAGATTCTCTTGTTGTGGACCGCATTTATCGGTCATGTTTGGTTACTATTCATGGTTTTGAGACCAGAGCAGATTTATTGTTACTCGGTATGGTGGATTTTGACATTATTCTGGGCATGGACTGGTTGTCACCCCATTTTGCTATTCTTGATTGTCACGCCAAGACCGTGACGCTGGCTATGCCAGGTATTCCGCGTGTTGAGTGGAGTGGTACTTTAGATCACACTCCCAGTAGAGTTATCTCTTTTCTTAAAG
>NW_017700440.1:0-2191 GCF_001879085.1 Nicotiana attenuata | reverse complement strand
GGCCTAACCCCGGCCGAGGTAGTGACGAGGCTAGGACCAGACTCCAAATAAACCTGTGCAGATATATATATACAATACAACGAAGAGGCAAACAGAAATAAACAATTAAAACTGGGGGAGGGAACATGCTTCAGGGGTAACAGATATAAATAGAATATCAGGAGTAATAGAGGAGAAATCTACAGTCTAGCTTCTAACACGGAAATAAGACATAAAGACAATTTTCATGTTCAGCTCATCTTGTTCCAGGCGTGCAACCCGATCCCATTTCATCAATTCGTGGTAGGCGTACCACCCGCTCCCATTTCATAAAATCTTGTGGTAGGTGTATGTGACGACCCAAAGGGTCATCACCTGTTTCCTCATTCATTCTGTGCTTCCGAGGCCTTGAAAACCTCATTTTTACTTGCCTCGATTTGCGTGCGCAGTCCGGGCGCGTAGCCGGAAAAGCTTTTATGTTGAAATATGTGAATTCTGTGAAAAATTTGAAGAATTTTGATATTAATATGTTTAAGGTTGACTTCGGTCAACATTTTTGGTAAACGGACCCGGACTCGAGATTGGACGGTCCCGGAAGGTCCGTAGAAAAATATGGGACTCGAGCATGTGCCCGGAGTCGAATTCCGAGGTCTAGAGCCCGAGAAATAAATTTTTCTGTGAAATTGTTTTTCTGAAGTTATTAAGGAAAATAGAAATGAAAATTTATTAAAAGACTGTGGTATCGGGCTCGTATTTTGGTTCCGACGCCCGGTACAAGTCTTAAATATGTGTTAAGCGCTTTCTGTAAAGTTTGGTCGAAATCGGACGTCGTTTGACGTGTTTCGGACCTAAATATCTAAAGTTTGAAAGGAAAATGATGATTTTGAGGCTTGATCCAATGATTTTGAGGTTATTTTGGCGATTTGATCGCTCGAGTAAGTTCGTAGGATGTTATTGAGTTAGTGGGTGTGATTGGTTAGGAGCCCCGGGGGCTCGGGAGTGAATTGGAGGTGGTTCGGGGTGTTTTTGCACTTAGAATGGTAGCAGATTTTTCTGCAATTTTTGCTCAGTGATTTCCTCTTACGCGATCGCAATCTTCCGCCCGCGATCGCGTTCCTTTGGCTCTTTGCTCTTTCGCTTTCGCGTACTTGATCACGCGATCGCACTGCCTCAGCACTTCCTTCAATGCGTTCGCATCAGTAGGGTTGCGATCGCATAGACCAAGTTTTGGACCCCCCCCCCAGTATTCCCCTACGCGATCGCATTACAACCCACGCGATCGCGTTTCCCATTCTGTGTAACCCTTCGCGATCGCATCCCTTTATCCACGATCGCGTAGGGCAAATCCGCCCAGTTAATTTTTAAGTCAAAAACAGAACCAGTGACGGGAAAAACATATCACTTCACGAACTCTTCCTTCTCCAAAGTCCTAGGGCGAATTTTAGAGCACTTTTTCATCAAAGCTTCTTGGGTAAGCATTGTTCAACTTGTTTCCTTCAATTTCCTTCATTAATTAGTGAATTCCTAGCCCTAAAAACATGAAATCAAGGTAGAAATTATGGGTTTTGGGTAGAGTCGGGGTTTTGAGAATTTTGGGCGATCCAACCTCAGTTTGGGGTCGAATCTTAAAACAAATTATATATTTGCACTCGTGGGGTTATGGGTGATCGGGTTTTGGTTCGAGCCTCGAGTTTGGACCATGTGGGCCCGGTGTCTAATTTTGGTATTTTTGGAAGAATACTAGAAAATTCATATCTAGGCTATGGGATGTTGCCCTTGAGTCTTTATTGATATTATTGAATTAATCATGCCTAGATATCACTGTTTTGGAGTCGGATTGTAGAGGAAAGACGGTCTTTGAAGGTTGATTGTTATTCTTGGGACCGAGGTAAGTGTTTGGTTTAACCCTAGCTTGAGGGAATAGGAGTCGAGTCTTGTTGCTAATTGCTATGTGATCGAGTACGATGTATAGGCATGGTGACGAGTATCTATACATTGGTGTCTAGCATGACCGTGAGTCCTTATAATGTGATTATCATGAACTGATTGTGAATTCCATGTTTATTGGAGTATTTCTATGTGTTGTGAATAACATGTGAACGGTAATATGATCATTTGATTTCCCGGGAGCATAGGCTCGAATTGTGATACGAATATTGAAAGTATATGAAATGACTTGTTTCATTGAGGAGCGTTGGCTCCAGTTGTAGAA
>NW_017700439.1:0-2191 GCF_001879085.1 Nicotiana attenuata | reverse complement strand
CTAAGGACATACTGCGACAAACTGGTCGGTGTAGGAAAAGATGAAAGGATCTGCATGAAACTGTTTATGAGGAGTCTGAAAGGAGATGCGCTATCTTGGTACATCAGCCAAGATCCCAAGAAGTGGTCGAGCTGGGTAGGTATGGCATCTGACTTTATGGATAGATTCAGGTTTAATACAGAGAATAACGTGTTCTATATCCAGAATCTGAAGAAGAAGCCCACAGAAACATTTTGATGAAAGATGTTTTGTGGAAAGCTTGGTAATTTTCTGGTGGTAAGTTTTGGTTGAAAGCTTGCTAACGTTGGATTTTGGTTGAAAGAATGAATGGAAATATTCTGATGGTATAGTCTTTAGTCCATATTTAGAATGAAGTGAATGGAATGTGTAACATTATGCCACCTAACAAGAATGACTCTTAGTCATTTCTTTAGCTAGCTGCCACATTTTGGGGGTTTGTGGGGGGGGGGGGGGGTAGTTTGGGCTTAGTCTCATAATTTAGTTATTAATTAGGTAATATCCCGCTACCCGGTAATTAACCAACTACCCGCATAATTAAGAATTATCTCAAATTACTTAAAATTTTACTTATTTTTAATACACTTTATACATCATACTATCACGGTCATATAGTACCTTGCATGGTACTAGTCCATAAATATCGGTTATTATCGCTCGGCCCGTATTTATTCCAATTTACAACCTTCAACGAAACTCATTTTCTTCTATTTGCTTACCTTCTCTCCTTCACGAATTTACTCATCATGTATTTGAAATAGCATAATGCTTATAATCTCAAAAAAAACTCTCATCCCCGAGTCTACGTTATAACTGAAGACGAAAACTGTAACGTACGAAAAATGCGAGATGTAACATCCTTCCCCCTTTAGAAACATTCGTCCTCAAATGTCTACTCTTAGATACTTTGAGAAAATTTTTGCCAGAGTCTCCTCCGTACACTAGACTAAAACCACCCTGGATGCAGCCAGAAAACATGCTATACATGCCACACTTGGCCTCACACAGCTGTCTATTATAAATTCTTAAAGTCAACAATAAGACCTTACCTAATGACCTACCGGCCTGAATAGAGCTGTGCCGAGGTATCCCACCTCGAGCCATATCTTCAGTTTGAAATAGGTTTCTTCCTCTGCTTCCCACGTTATCTCTTCCACCTTCTTTCTTCTCCATAAAACCTTTACGGATGCTATTTCCTTATTTTGTAGCTTGCGGATTTGTCGGTCTAAGATTGCAGTAACTAACCTGAGACTGCTCCTAAGATCTGGCAAATCTCATCCTCTTACGCTTCCTTGAGTCAGTCCTCTCCGTACCCTGCTGCCGATGCCTACCCCTTTCTATATTCCGGGAAAATGCCTGAATTTGGGTGATGTCCGTACTATCCTGCAATGCAGCGGTGGCACATGCCTTGGTCAACTCTGGGGCCAATCCTGCTATAAACCTGTGGATCCTGTCTCGCATAGTAGCAACTACGGATGGTGCATATCTGGCCAATGGATCAAAACGGAGACTATACTCTCGAACACTGATATTGCCTTGCTTGAGGGCTAAAAACTTATCGACTCGGGCCTGTCGGATCTCTCGCAGTAAGCACTAGTCAAGAAAGGCATCTGAAAAGTTCTCCCAAATAGCAAGAGGTGCATCACGTCCCCTGGACCTTTCCCATCGCTCGTACCAAAGGATGGCTATATCTCGGAGTCGAAAAGCTGCTAACTCAACTGCCTCTTTCTCCGTGGCATGCATAACCCGAAAGATCCTGTGAAGCTGATCTATGAAATCCTGCGGGTCCTCCCTCTGATCTGTCCCCGTGAACTCTGGGGGACTCGAAGCAATAAACTCTCGGACCCTTGAACTCCCAGATCCCTCAGAAGGTACAGCACTAGCAGATGCCCTAGCCTGTTGCTGGGTAGCTACTAACTGTGACCAACAAATGCACCGCACTCCTCAAGTCCTGATCTGATGGAAGCGGAGGGGGAACTGGATGTACGGTCTCCCTAGGAATCTCCTCAGTTAGTGGAGGGCCGGTAATGGGCTGAGTATGGGGTCCCTCCCGTGGGCCTCCGGATTGGGGCCCCATCTACTGGGGGGTACCCTGCTAGTCCCCTCACTCGTACTGTCTCTCTCCTCTGGCCTAGCCCGTAGTTTTCCCTAGTTACCGTCATCCTGTGCATCG
>NW_017700438.1:0-2191 GCF_001879085.1 Nicotiana attenuata | reverse complement strand
TCGTAGATGTCTCCGTTGTCGACTTTTTTCTATTTTTTGTGTTTCCACTGTTGTAGCAAATTTTGCATGTACTCCAGCAATCGCATTACTGGTAACTCTTCAGCATCCTGTTTGCTGCGTTAATTGACTCTGCAATATTGGAAGTCATTACCATCGACCTTTTCACTTTGGAATATGCCGTAGACCACCTTTCGTATCCAATTTCGAACAAGTAAGGCTGCACTCTCGGATCAATTTTGCACATCTCTGTCATATGGTACTCAAACTTCTCTACCGTGTAAGCTCTAGCCAAAGCAAAGAAGATATCCTTCAATTGTTTGTGATGTTTCTTGAATGTGCGCTTTACATTCTGCCACAAGTGAAACATGCAAATACAATGTGGTACTTCTGAGTACACAGCTTTTGTGGCATTGAAGATGCTTTCATTTCTATCTGAAACTATACACATCCCTTCCCTAACTCCAAAGTTATCCTTTATCTGGACAAAGAACCACTCCCAAGATTTGTTATTCTCTGAATCTACAATTGCATATGCAAGTGGAAGAATTTTTCCTGTTTATACAAATTAGATATTAGGATTCAGACAATTATACAAATATTATACACAGTTATACACAATTATATAATTTTATACCAACTGCAAATTTTATAAAAACAGTAGCTATGAAATCCTATACACTTTTATACATGAAACTACAACATTATACAAACTGCAGAAACAAGGTAGATGCAGTCAACTCACCAGCTCCATCCTGTGTGCAAGCAGTCAATATGGTACCCTTATATGCTGCTTTAAGGAAACTTCCATCAACAACCATTATCGGTCTGCAATGCTCCCAGCCCTTGATAGATGCATATAGCGAAACATATGCATAAAGAAAGCATCCATCTTCTGATTTGTGCAACTTTGTAACCGTTCCTGGATTTGTTTACTCTAACATATAAAAATACTTCGGCAACTCCTTATATGAATCACTAGGACTCCCTCTTATCATTGCCATTGCTATCTCTTTAGCTCTCCATGCTTTCATGTAGCTCACCTCAATTCCGTGTTGCTTTTGTATGTCCTCTATTATATCATTTGCGGTGTAAACTTTTTTTGGATTAACATACTTGTCCTTGACTATACTAGCAATTACACCCGAAGTAGCTTGACGTTGTGTTAAGTATCTTTCACCATAGCCGCATGTGTGATTATTATTGTAACTTCTCACTTTGAATATGTTTGCCTTGAAAACGGCAGAAGATTTAAAACTCCAAGCACAATTTTCATCCATACACATAAGGTGATACCTAGGATTAAAGATCATTCAACTTCTAAATACACTTGTATACAAAAACATAACTACATATATACTAATTTTAATACCTAGATACAAATATATACTACTTTATACATATTTATACATATATATAACAGAATATACAATTATTTACATACCTTGTTGCTCTTGATCACTTCACCTTGAATTGGAACCTTTCACATACAGCCAAGTTCTTCATCACACTGACAACTGTCTCTTTATCCTTATAAACTTGACCTTCCTAAAAAATTCGTTCAAAATATCATCTATTATACCCGTTTTTTCACTAAATTTCGTGTTTTCAATAAATTTGATATCAATAATCTCAGTGCTATCAATTCTTGATACATCTCTAGAATCTGAACTTGTACCAACCAAATAGCTGGAACTTGTAGCAACTACACAACTAGAACTTGTAGGAACCAAACGATTTTCATATATCTCTTTCACTGTCACAAACAAAGGATATTCAGTGAAATTCAAGTTTTTCTTCTTTAATTCGATATACACCTTCACACCTGTATCGTTGTAAATCAGGATCGGTGGCAAACCAACATTTGGGAGAAAGTTAATCTATATTGTGTTTAACTCACTATCGATCCTAATCTGTTCCGAAATAGCTGCAACTAAATTATTGTAGGTGAATGTTGACTCGATTATTACACAATCGCTGACGAAATTGATAAACTTGTTTTCTTCCCATTCACCACTATGAAGAACGTAAACTGGAAAAATCTCCATCTAACAAAAAATGGAAATCAAAATTGAAGCAAAACTAAAATTGACGCTGATTTGCAGCAAACAATTTTACTTTTCGTGTTTGATTTGTGTTAAATTTCGAGATTGAAGTAAGAAATTTCAGGGTTTTTTGGAGCTTGCATTCATGG
>NW_017700437.1:0-2191 GCF_001879085.1 Nicotiana attenuata | reverse complement strand
ATGTAGTTACTTTCAAATAGATTATAATAGACATCTATAGTTAAAGTAAGTTTTTTTGAGTTTATATTTAAGTATATGAGTAATTTCATACACACGCATAAACTATATTGTAATTGATGATCAATCTTATACATTACTGGTCACGACCCGGATTTCCCACCCTCGGGAGTCGTGATGGCGCATACTCGAGAAAACTAGGCAAGCCGCGTATTATAGATTCACTAACTCGTTTACTTGGTCCTTTTTAACAATTTAAATTGACATGCAATCAACCGTGAAATATTAACGATAATAAAATACATGCGGAAGATGTAATCTGATAACTTAACCAAAAACCAGTGCGACAATACCAACATACATCTCTACCCAGAATCCGGTGTCACAATATCACGGACCGCCTACAAATACTACATACAAATGTCTGGAAAGAAAGGTAAAATCTGTCTCTGGAGTAATAAAAACAGAATACATATGAAGATAGAAGAGAACGCCGGGCCTGCGGACGTCTGCAGGACTACCTCGGGATCTCTGACTGGACTGAAGGCCGCAACCCAAAGCTATGGTCCAAAAGCTGTCGCTTCGGGATTTGCACATAGTGCAGAGTGTAGTATCGGCACAACCGACCCCATGTGTTGGTAAGTGTCTGGCCTGATGTAACGACCCGGCCGGTCGTTTTTGGAATTTACGCCCCGATCCCCCATTAACTGCTTTCCCTAAGTTCATTTCTGCTATTTTGGTTTGCCGGGACGTTCGGTATTAGGATTCAGAGCGTTTTGGAACACTTAGTCCCTAAATGAGAGTTTAAGAGTTGAAAAATGGTCCGTATTCGGAACAGTGTGAAGACGACCTCGGAATGGAAATCCGATGGTTCCGTTAGCTCCGTTAGGTGATTTCGGGGTTGGGAGCATGTTCGGAATGTTATTTGGAGGTCCGTAGCTCATTTAGGCTTGAAATGCCGAAGTTTGGATTTTTGAAGTTTCCGGTCCGATAGTGAGTTTTTGATCCGAGGGTTGGATTTGAATTCCGGAAGTTTCTGTAGCTCCGTCATATCATTTGGGATGTGTGTGCAAAATTTCAGGTCATTCGGACGAGGTTTGGTTAGGTTTTTGATCGAAAGCGTATTTGGTTAGAATTTGAAGTTCTTAGGCTTGAATCCTTGATTTAATCGGGTTTCCGGTGTTGTTTGAGGTGTTTTGAGGATTGGTGCAAGTTCGAATAAGGTATTAGGTGGTATTGGTGCTTTTGGTTGAGGCCCCGAGGGCCTCGGGATGATTTCGGGTGGTTAACGGGGAAATTTTCTAAGTTGTTGCAGCTGGTATATTTTCCCTTCTGGTATTTTCGCTTCTGCGGTTTGGGAACCGCAGAAGCGGAGCCGCAGAAGCGTCTTCCTCATCGCAAAAGCGATTTTTGGCTTCCCCTCAGAGACCGCAGAAGCGGTCATCTTTCCGCAAAAGCGGAACCGCTGGAGCGGTCATGTGTCCGCAAAAGCGAAATTTCCCCCTTTAATGAGAAACCGCAGAAGCGGTTATTTTGCCGCTTAAGCGGGACCGCAGAAGCGGTCCCTTGTCCGCAGAAGCGGAAATGTCTGGGCAGAAATAGGAAATTTCGAGGGTTTAATTTCATAAGTTCGAAAATCAATTTTGAGCTCGGGCAAGGGCGATTCTGAGAGGATTTCGGAGAGGAGATTATTGGGTAACATTTCTATGATCCTTTCTAATTATATTCTATCATTTAGTAGTTAAATCCACCTTTTAAATTCGAATTAAGGATCAAAAATGGAAGAATTTGGGAGAAAGTTCATTGACTAAACTATTGGGTTTTGAGGGAGCATTCGACCTCCGATTTCTGAGATTTTTATATGGTTAGACTCGTGAGAGTACGAGGTTTCTGAAAATGTGAAAATTATTCGGTTTCGAGACGTTGGCCTGGGGGGCATTTTGGTCATTTCACCTATTTTCGCGCCTTAGCTTTAATTTCAATAGTGGAATCAGTTGTTTGCAATATTATTTACGATTTGTAATTTAATTGAATAGATTTGGGCCATTTGGAGTCGGATACTCGTGGCAAGGGCATCGTTCCCTAGTTGACTTCGCACCGGTTCGAGGTAAGTGGCTTGCCTAACCTTGTGTGGGGACTTCGTCCCTTAGGATGTGATAATTGGTAATTGAATGCCGTTGTACGTGAGGTGACG
>NW_017700436.1:0-2191 GCF_001879085.1 Nicotiana attenuata | reverse complement strand
AAATAGATTAAAAATCTATATTCAAAAATTTCAAAACAGCAAAAAACACTAAAGAGGGTAATGAAAAAACGTCTATTGTGGCTGCTGATGTCAAAACTTCACCTAAAAAGTGAAACCCTTCTATTATACAGAGCTGAAATTTTCTGACAAAAATGCCCTTCAGGGGTTCTGCGGCCGCACAATTCCATGTGCGGTCCGCACTTTGCTTCATCCTGACAGGATTGCAATCTTGCGGCCGCACATAATTCTGCTACTGCTACTGCTACTACTACTGCACAAATGTGATTGCAGCCGCATAGCTGATCTTCTGCGACCGCACAATAATTGTGCCGTCCGCACTTCTGTTGAACTTGAAATGCAGGTTCTCTGAATTTTTTCTCTTGCCCAGCTTCTACAGCCGCACATTTCATGTGCGGACCGCACTTTTCACAGATCTCTGATATGATTTTCTTCACAAGCTTCTGTGTCTGTTTTTGTCCTTGAGTTCAGATCGCTCCTTCTTGAGTTGGATTTCATCTTGGAGGATCATTTTCCAATGTTCCTGCAATGATGCATATTTCATCAGTTTTTGGGAACACAATTAAACGCTTTTGGACTAAAACAAAAGCTTAAGGGCGCTAAAAAATAGTCAAAATCCCCACTTATCAACTCCACCAAACTTAACCTTTTGCTTGTCCTTAAGAAAATAAGGTAATTCCTACCTCCACAAATTAAGGTAATCAAATATGCATCAATCACACATTAATTGGGACCAACAATTATCCACAACACTTATGAATTATCAACAAGACAACGAGTTGAACTTTAAGCACAAATAGTTCTAATGTGACACTTGAGCATCAAGAGTTGACTTTATTCATCAAGGAAGTTCTCTCTTTCATATCGGTCATTGTGGATTCCAAATTCCTATGTAACGACCCGGCCGGTTATTTCGAGTATTGTAGCTCCATTCGCCCATTTCCTGCTTTTTTTTGTTCTATAGCAATATTATGATATACCGGGTTAGTTGGTTTGGGTCCGAAGCGGTTTAGGAGTGAATTGAAATATATAGTCTCTTAATTCAAAGCTTACGTTGGAAAAGTTGACCGGATGTTGACTTACGTGTAAACGACCTCGGATTTGAATTTGATGGTTCTGTTAGCTCTGTTAGGTGGTTTCGGACTTAGGAGCGGGCCCGGAATGTGATTTGGAGGTCTGTAGTAGAGTAAGGCTTGAATTGGCAAAAGTTAGAATTTTGGCGATTTTGGCCGGCAATGGAAATTCTAATATCGGGGTCAAATTGGATTTTCGGAAGTTGGAGTAGGTTTGTGGTGCCATTTTTGACTTGTGTGAAAAATTTGAGGTCATTTGGATGTGATTTGGTAGGTTTCGTCTTCGTTTGTGGAATTCGGAAGTTTAGAAGTTCTTTAGGCGTGAATCCGGGTGTAATTTGGTGTTTTGGCGTTGTTTTGAGTGATTCAAAGGTTTGACTAAGTTCTTATGATATTATAGGATCTGTTGGTTTGTTTGGTTGTGGTCCCGAGGGCCTCGGGGTGATTTCGGTTGGTTGACGGCTTGATTTTGGACTTGAAAGAGCAGCTGAAGTGCTGCTGTTGTCGGTGTAATCGCACCTGCGGAGTGGGAACCATAGGTGTGTGTCCGCAGAAGTGAAGAAGGAGTCGCAGATGCAGCCAAGAAGGAGCTGGGCAGGATCCGCAGGTGCGAAGATATTCCCGCACCTGCGAGAGTTGCAGATGCGGGCAGCTAAGCACAGGTGCGAGAGGGAGCCGCAGGTGCAATGGAAATCCGCGCCTCCGATAGGCCCAGATGCGGTCGTGGGGCCGCAGGAGCGGAGTCTTGGATTTTAAGTGAAATCCGCACCTGCGATGGATTTTCTGCAGGTGAGCGTCACAGAAGCGTTAAAGGGACCGCAGGTGCGATATTCCTGGGTAGAAAAACCCTAGCTCGACTTTTGGACATTCATTTTCGATTTTGGACTTAAGAAGCTCGAGAGAGAGGAGATTTTTCAAAGATTTTCAAGAAGAAAGTTGGGGTAAGTGATTCTAACCCGAATGGTTGAAATTTTGTGGATCTATGGCTTTCTTCATCATCTCATTATGGATTTGAGCTAGAAATTTGGGGTTTAGGCCATGAGAATTGGAGAGTGGATTTTGCGGATTTGGAGGGGTAAAAATGATGTCGGATTGATGAA
>NW_017700435.1:0-2192 GCF_001879085.1 Nicotiana attenuata | reverse complement strand
GGAAGTTGAAGGGGGGACCTCAGTTGTGTTTGAGTTTTGTAGCTTACAAAGCTATATGTAGATACCATTATGCACTCAGTATGCTTACGACCGATACTCGGTATTTTGTTATAATGAACAAATTTGGTTCGATGTGCATCTCCCTATGTGAGATATTTGTGTGGACCGCGTGTCACGCCGCCACGGGTATGTTATCTGGATCGGGTTGCACGCCGCAACATTGTGATGTTGAGAATAGTTTTCCATATGTTACCTTATATACCTTGCTTCCTGGTTTCTGAGGAAAGTCCGTATTGGGTGTTGCTCGGCGAATAGCGCGTCGGTTGTGTCCTTTAAGGATTGAATGGTGTATATTACTTGCTTCACCGTTGGGGGTAATGAATTGCTTTGGTTTCAGACATCAAATTGTGTGTAGCTGTCGGATTTTGATCACAGTGTATTGAGGTGCTTCATGTGTAGCAGTGTTTGGATATGATCGCGCATCGTAGCGAGGCTACGTGGAGTTATGACCCTTCGAGGTAGATTCAGGCATTCTATTTCTATGATGTGAGACGGGGTCTCAGCCTTGTGTTGTGATGGTACTGATGAGCTTGAGGTACAACTCTTTCGTTTGAGTCAATTGTCATGATTTGAGTATGTTCAGACCGTTTCTTGCTGGTGCGTGTATTATGCAAGTCGTGGCGTAGGCCTGTATTGAGGTGTCATAGCACCAGGGTGATGTGTTGGATTCGAGGTGATCGTTGGAGTCATTAATGAATACGAACAGATTTGATTTCAGCTTGTTAGAAGGATAATATCGAGGTTTGGCCCGAAAATCTGTTATGGTATTAGTCAAAAAAGAAACGGTTTCATGAATGGTTGATATGAGAAATGATTACGGTTTAATGCGTGTTTCATTTATCGTTGGCAGTATAGGAAAACTGTGGGAATAAGGTTTTAGCTAATGAAAGGTTTTCTGCCGGTATTTGGTTGTTATGGGCAACTACTGTTGAATAGAAGTTATCGTTTCGAGTGTTTGGGTTATGTAGTACATCATATGATTTCACCGAGGTTACAGGTATGGGTTATTGCAGTTGGTTCGGGCCTATTCTGAGTATAGATGTGAGGTCCTGATCTTGTGTATGATTTCGGAAAGTGCAATGTGATTCTACGATTTATGGTCTAGATGGACTGTGAAATTTCAGCTATGTTGTATTGTCGGACCTATGTAAGATAGGGTGACGTGGGATCATCCCGGGTATATGCTTGGTAAGGTTATTCAGCTGTTGGTTAGCTTTTAGAACAACTCTGGATACGCTCGAGGAAGAGCGTTTGCTTAAATTGGGGAGGATGTAACGACCCGACCCGTCGTATCAGGTATTACCGCCCCGTTTTCCTCATTTATTGCTTCTTCATGTTTCATTATCAGCAACGAGTGAGTTAGAGTTGAATTGAATTGGTTTGGATAGGAAATGAGACACTTAATCTCTTTAAGGAAGGCTTAAATTGGAAAAGTCAACCGGACGTTGACTTATGAGTTCGAAGGTTCGGATGTGATTTCCGATGATCCGGTTAGCTTCGGGAGATGATTTTTGACTTGGGAGCGTGATCTGAATTGGTTTTGGAGGTCCGGTGTAGAATTAGGCTTGAATTGGCGAAGTTAGCATTTTGGCGAAATCCGGTTGATAGGTGAGATTTTGATCCGAGGGTCGGAATGGAATTCCGAGAGTTGTAGTAGCTTCGTTAGGTGATTTTGGATATGTCTGCAAATTTTCAGGTCAGTCGGACGTCGCTTGGTTGGGTTTTTGATCGAATGCGAGTTTCGGAAGTTTTTAAAGAACTTAGGCTTGAATCCGATGAGAATCGATAATTTTAGTGTTGTTTGATGTGTTTTGATGATTGGAATAAGTTTGGATAATGTTTTAAGTCATGTTGGTGCTTTTGGTTGAGGTCCCGGGGGGCCTCGGGATGATTTGGGATGGCTAACGGGGAGTTTTTGGAATTTCATACAGCTGAAGGCATGCTGTTTCTGGTATTCTCGCTTCTGTGAGTCTTGGACCGCAGAAGCGGAGCCGCTTAAGCGGAGATGTGATTGCAGAAGCGGTCCTTGAGGGCTTGAAAATTTCCGCAGAAGCGGAAGGCAGTCCGAAAAAGCGGACATCGCAGGAGCGGGTGGTGACCGCAGAAGCGGTCCTGAGGATTTTAAGTTAGAC
>NW_017700434.1:0-2192 GCF_001879085.1 Nicotiana attenuata | reverse complement strand
TCAACTTAAGCTTCTAAAGTGAGCATCACTCATTCGAATCCATTCCGAACCATCTGAAAATCAAATTCGACCGCGCACACAAGTCATAATACACAATATGTAGCTATTCAAAACCTCAAACCACTAAACGTATTGCTAAGGATCGAAACGACTGGTCAGGCGTTACAAATTCATCCGAGCCCCTCACTAAAAACAACTAACCCATTTAAGTTTAATGAAATAAGTTTTGACAAATATATTCTTAAACCTAACTAAAAACACTTGTTCTCACTCAGAGTTTCAGCTACCACTTAGGTGAATCCTCTTTTATCTAGATAGAACAACAAACAAGGTATTCTTTATATTCCTCAATAATGAAAAGAGTGAATGGAAGTAACAACCAAGAGAACTTAGGATGCTGCTACTGAAGAAATCAAAAGGTTGAAGGCTCAGAATGTCATACTGGAAACTCAGCTTAGTCAAGCTGTTGGGGAACCTGGTTCTGTTAATTCTTTCCATGAAGAAGTTGCCCGCTTGATTAAGGAGAATACTGAGCTTAGGCAACAGGTGGAGAACCTGCGGGAGAAACTCCTTGAAGAACAGTTGTCTGCAAATGCCCGCATGGACCTGGTTCTCAAAACTATTGCCTCCTCCTCCAAGCCTCCATCTTCTAGTGCTCCCTAGGATCCTCTCAGTGACTAGTTGTCTTATGTTCCGCTGTTTTGTGGCTGTTGTGTTCTTTTTTTTTTTTGTGATTGGCATGTTGGATTCCACCGTTACTGCTCTCATTGAAACAATCCAATTTAGTTTCTTTTGCAAACTTTTTATCAATGAAACAACTCTTCTTTTGCTAGTACAATGCTTGTTTTCTTTTCACTTCTCTTTTCTATCATGTTGTATGTACATATGTGGCATGAGTTAGCTCTGTTGGACTTCTTTATGTTGTTTGCCTGGTTGTGTCTTTTTAATGATGCCAAAAGGGGGAAGAGTGGTTGGTTAACTTGAAAAATTAAAGTAGGTGATTAAGGGGGAAGCATAGAGTCAGGGGGAACACATGAGGTTACTAGTACTTTATCTAGTTACGTCAAGCTCTATAAACAGTTATCAATTTTAAAAGTTTGTCATCATCAAAAAGGGGGAAATTGATGGGCTTAAGGTCTCTTAGTCTTATGTTTTGATGATCTAACAAACTTTCTGTATAGAAACAGATAAAGGACCTGATGCATTCCTGATACAATCATTCAGAATGGACTCAAGATAATCTAGGTAGTGTGCCTTTGGATTCACAAGAACCAGTTTATGGACCTGATCCCATGGTGCCTCTCTGACAGACGTACAAGTCAACTCTACAGCTGGAAAGCAACTGCTGAAAGTGAAAGCCTGCAACTGTGCACGCTACAGTGCAGCAGTCACTTCCCATTGGGAAGAGGTGTATACCAACCAAGAATAAACATCATCCTTGGGATGTCTTTTGAAGTATAAGAACATGATGTAAGGCAACATATATTCACTTGTGCATTTAGTGATATTCTCTCAAGTATTGAAGATCTGATCCAGCATTGAAGTCACAAGTGTGTCAAGAACAAGAAGACAACTCCACTACGGACCAGTTCCACTAAGAGTCTATGTGTGTCCTTAGTTGAGTTGTAATCTTGTTTTTTGTTCTTCATTGTAACTCCTATCTTGCTTTCTTAGAAGCTTTGTTTTAGGAAACTCAAAATCATAAACTATCCGAGTTTGTGCTGTGACTAGAGTTAGTCATAGGTTGAAGTCTTTGTAACTAGAGAGTAACAAAGTGGCTTGTGATAAGTGTATTACAAGTTAGAGTGATTGAAGTCTTTGTAATAGAGTCATTACAAAGTGGCTTGTAATAGTGTAGTTACAAGTTAGTGAAGCTGAAATCCTACCAGCGTAGGTCGTGGTTTTTGTCCCCTTGAGTTGGGATTTTTCCACGTAAAAATCTTGTGTCTCGTTTACATACTGTTTCAGTAGTTAGTACTGAGGGAACTGATATAGGACCAGGTCTCTATTAAGTTGGTGGACTCGTATAAACTATCAAAGTGGGAGCGGATCACCATGGATTTTGTAGTTCGACTCCCACGGACTTTGAGGAAGTTCGATGCTATTTGGGTGATTGTGGATCGGCTGACCAAGTCCGCACACTTTATTCCTGAATGTACTACCTATTCTTCTAAGCAGTTAGCTGAGATTTA
>NW_017700433.1:0-2193 GCF_001879085.1 Nicotiana attenuata | reverse complement strand
AGTACGATGTATAGGCATGGTGACGAGTATCTATACATTGGTGTCTAGCATGACCATGAGTCCTTAGAGGGTGATTATCCTGATTTTGTGTGAATTCCATGTTAATTGAGGACTTATATATTGTAAAGAACATGTGAAAAACATTATGATCATTTGATTTTCGTGGTGTATTGGCTTGGTTATAATACGAATTGAAAAGGTATCTGAGATTATAAGATTCATGGGAGCATTGGCTCAAGTGATATAGTGAGATGTGAAGTAAGAAACGAAAGAAAGCTAATGAGTTATTGGTTATTCCCTTGCCGGGATGTTTTGCTGTTTGGTAGACTTTTCTCCCTTGCCGGAATATTGAAATTGTAGTTATTGTTCCCTTG
Organism: Nicotiana attenuata; assembly: GCF_001879085.1. NCBI lineage: Eukaryota > Viridiplantae > Streptophyta > Magnoliopsida > Solanales > Solanaceae > Nicotiana > Nicotiana attenuata. The sequence continues at coordinate 1,819 of NW_017700433.1, read as the reverse complement.
TCGGGATTCCTATTTTGTTTGTCTATTCCCTCGCCCCTTTGTTGGTGATTGTTGTTTGGGTGAGGACGAGTAATAAAGCACGAAGGGTGATGCCGTGCACAATTGTGATATGATTACTAATGCACGAAGGAACATTCCGTGCCATGATATGATTACTAATGCACGAAGGAACATTCCGTGCCATGATATGATTACTAATGCACGAAGGAACATTCCGTGCCATGATATGAGTGTTTATGCACGAAGGATCATTCCGTGTCATCATTTTGTGAGGTAAAGCACGAAGGGTGATGCCGTGCACTTTATATGATTGTTTGGGTGAGGATGAGAGTAAAAGCATGAAGGATGGTGCCGTGCAACTGTTGATTTCCTACTCTCGTTGCTATTGTAGTTGTACTATTTTATTCCTTAATTATTGATTTTATACCTGAACTGTTACAGCCTCTACAGCATGCTCCCCCTCCCCCTTGACTGGTTAATTTCTGTATACCTTTATATTGCATACATATATATTGAACTGCACAGGTTTGTTTCGTAGTCCGGTCTAGCCTCGTCACTACTTCACCGGGGTTAGGCCAGGCACTTACCAGCACATGGGGTCGGTTGTGCTGATGCTACACTCTGTGCATCTTTTTGCACAGATCACGGTGCCGGAGCAGCTTTTGGACAGCAATAGTAGATTTGGGAGCTGACTTCAGTCCAGAGACAACGTGGTAGCCTTGCTGACGTCCGCAGGCCCGGAGTTTCTTCTATCTTTACTTTAGTTTGTTATCCTTTGTATCGGAACAAACAAAACTATGTTTTTATTCAGACATTGAATTTAGCATTCTCTAGACGTTCGTGAGTTTGTGACTATAGTCCTTGGGTAGAGTTGTTTTGAACTTCCACATTGCTTTCCGTTTATTTATATTTAAGACTTCCGCTTTTCTATTAAATGTTTCGCTATTTTTAATAATGTCGAGGTTTGCTAAAAGAGATAATAAATAATTGGCTTGCCTAGCTCCTAATAGTAGGCGCCATCACGACTCCCGAGGGTGGGAAATCCGGGTCGTGACAAGTTGGTATCAGAGCACTAGGTTACATAGGTCTCACAACTCACGGACTCACTTCTGTTCTTTCTTGTCGTGCGATTCTGTTTCTCAAATGCTGATTGCCTCTCTACTCTGTTCTTTCGCAGATGGCGAGAACACGTGCTTCCTCTTCTACCGCGCAGCTGCAGGAGCCCCCAGCAGCAGCTCCTACGAGGGGCAGAGGGCGAGGCCGAGGCCGTGCCAGAGGCCGAGGCAGGGGCAGAGCTCAGCCCCGAGCAGCAGCCCCAGAGGCAGAGCCTCAGATTGATTATGACAAGGAGGCCCCAGCTCCAGCAGTTCCAGTGGGCCCGGCTCAGGTCCAGGAGGGATTTATTGCCACCCCAGTTCTTCAGGACGCTTTGGTCCGATTGGTGGACCTCATGGAGAGCGTCACCCGGGCAGGATTGCTTCCTGTAGCACCAGCCACTTCTCAGGCTGGAGAGGAGTTCAGACTCCTGCTACACGTACTCTGGAGCAGGTAGCTCCCCAAGCTCAGGTTCCAATGGTTCAGCCGGGTATTGTGACTCAGACCGGCGATGGAGCGGCTATGTCCGCAGATGCCTTGTGGAGGCTGGATAGGTTCACCAAGCTCTTCACCACCACATTCAGCGGTGCTTCTTCAGAGGACACCCAGGATTTCTTATATAGCTGCCATGAGGTTCTTCGGACTATGGGTATTGTGGAGACCAATGGGGTCAACTTTGCCACCTTTCGTCTATCTGGATCCGCCAAGACTTGGTGGAGGGACT
>NW_017700432.1:0-2193 GCF_001879085.1 Nicotiana attenuata | reverse complement strand
ATCAGGTACATGATTCATAGCCTCACTCGGGGTGGCATTGGCCCCAAGGCCGAGTCTAGCTCTCTTCTTAGGTTCCATTACTGCAAAATTCGGAACAGAGCACGAGTTAGACATAGATATTTCCACTTTTCACTTCACCGCACGATATAGAATAACAAAGAAGAGGGTAATTTCCTAAATGTCCATGCAGCCCCCTACTTATAGATGTGGTCGACAACACACCGATAAGAAGGGCTCTACTAGACACGGCTTCGAGACATTCTAGGACTCCTTTAAAACCATAGGCTCTGATACCAAGTTTGTCACGCCCCAAAACCGAGGGACATGACCGGCGCTCGACCAGGTAGCCCCAGTCAAGCAGACCTTGGTGCCTTTCCTATCCCACGTGTTACCCCGTGTTTTCATTACTCATTAATCAAAAGAAATAGCCATTGTAGTTAAAACACCTTTTCACGAAATATACAATAACAACATGGTTACTTAGCGCAGTTTACAACTTACATTGCCCAACATACCAAATTACATGTTACATAAGTTCGTAACCCACATTTACTGTCTACGGAGCCTCTAAGATACACAGGATAATACAGTACCTGCCGGGAACAAGGCTCCGGCTATACCTTACACAAAAACCAAAATAAGACTCCGGAGTAAACAGCGGCATGAGCCACGGAGCGCCCCGAAGGAAAGGGGCTCACCAATACAGCTGACGGAAGATGAAGAGGAGCTACGGTCGGTGGACTGGAGTACCTGCTACTGATCCACCTACAATCATAACACGAATGTAGCGCCCCCGGCAAAAGGGACGTCAGTACATTTGAATTGTACTAGTATGTATGAACAAACTTTGCCCTAAGCAAACTCAAACCATACACAAGTAACACGTAATAATGGAATCAACAATCAAATACACAAGAAAGGAAACAATCAAGCCAAACAAATTTACAATCTCTCCATTTCTCCTTCAACATTTTTCACATCAACGATTTCACAACTTTCTCATATTTTCATTTCAACAGTGATTTCGATCACTTTCCACCCTTATTACCTCGGCCACCCTTATTACCTCAGCCACCCTTATCACCCCAACCCACAATTTATCATTTTGTGTTGTGGCGCGCAACCCGATCCCACCGGACAATCACCTTTCAACAACAACACAACAACAACAACAACAACAACAACAACAATTCACAAAGAACAACAACAACAATTCTCAAGGAACAACAACAACAATTCACAAGGAATCTCCTTAACCATCAATACCATTTCCATCATACTCAACAACTCATATGCATTTTATGTACAACGATAATTTTCCACGGCAAGCCATACATGTTATTACCACAGCTGTTCCGATTGCATCAATTACTATTTCCTTCCATCATTTGTTTCACAATTCTTACCACATAGCAGATTCACAATCACATACCTGGTTCATTGCCAATTACTTACACCATCTTATCGAAAAACATAACCACAAACACTCAACCGTACCAATCACAAGAATTTCACAGACAATCCACGTAGAAATAACATACCAAGCACTCAAACACCAAACAGGGTGATTTTACAAAGGTCAAAGTTAGCCATACATACCTGGAGCCGAATTCCCTTTTAATTTGTACTTTCAACTTCACCAAAAAGTCTAGCAACGTCAATCTAGTGCACAAATTAACACATATTTCTTAGAATCAAAGTTCAGAATCACAACCCGAACACATTTAGATTGTCAACCCTCCTTTGTATAATTCTTTACTCCTACCCAATTCCTCTTACTAGATTTTAGGTTTTAAAAAGGCATGCATGTATGTTTCAACCTCTATTATCAAGAATCAATGCATGAGATTTCCCCCCCCCCTCCCTTAATTAAACTTGAAAACTTATGAAAATGGGTTAGGGATTTTACCTGCAAAAATGGGGATGAAGACAATCGCTTTGAAATTTCCCGGCCCGGATAGTTTGGAAGAGTCAAATTTGAAGAAGGTGACTTTCTCTCTCAAGAACCCTCTCTTCCTCTCTCTATTTTTTTCAGAAACTTGTTAAAAATGAGGGGTTGGGTTGTTTATTAAAAGGGGTCGGGTTTAAACTTTAGAAATTAGGAGTCCGAGTCACGTCTGCGATCGCTCTTTGCGATCGCAGATCCGAATGCGGTCCGTAGATGGACCGCAAAACGTGTTACGAAAACCTGAT
>NW_017700431.1:0-2194 GCF_001879085.1 Nicotiana attenuata | reverse complement strand
TATTATTTTTAGGTAAATAATTAGATATCAGATAGCTGCTGCACTCATGAGACTCAAGTTTTAGCCTATTTTGGGCATTTTCATCTTGTTTTATCGTGGATTCTTGTAGATTAACATTCTAGTTAATTAATATGTTGATTTTATCTACTACTTCTTCAATTTCTGTTGCTATTATGTCTAGCTAAACCCATTAGCTAGGGTTGTGGCTCAACCCTAGTGTGGGTAATTAATGGGTGTGATTGTTTAATGCTTGAATGATGTTGGGTGTTTGCTATTTGGGTTAATTTTATGATTTAACTAGGATTTGGTGGTTGCAAACACTAAGTCTAGCTTAGTGGGTCTTGACTCTTCTTGAGAAAGAGTGTCTATGACTCCAAAATTAACCCAACAAGGAATTGGGATGGACCCATGAGAATGGTAGTCCCAATTAACGGGTAAAACCTCGAGAGAGTAATTACCCAACTTGAACCCTAAGTTGCTTGGGCTTGTTGGCCTACCCAATTGGTCTCGAGAGAGTCAATTGGGCAAAATCACTCTTTCTACCGAGAGGTGTGAGAGTGAGTGCAATCGTGCAACGCTTATAGCATAAGCCCCATAATCATCATTCTTGTATTAGGAATCTCTACCCGTTAGTTGACCACCTAGGTAAATGCCACGACCCTAGTGTCTTTCTCTATCTTGCATACAACCTAGAATTAATATCATAGCATAATTTAGTTATAATTATTAGTTGTTAAATTGTAGTTGATAATCATAAAAACCCAAAAATGATAGAAGATCAATTAGAAGCAAACATGCATTTCTAGGCTAAGCAAATATCCAACTCCCTTTCTAGCTCCCTGTGGAAATTGACCCCGATACCACTATTGGGTAAAAGTATTAGCGCCCACTCTTCCTAAGGTTGAGTCCGCTGCGATTCACTTTTTGGCGCCGTTGCCGGGGAGCTTACGGTGTTGACTATTTGTGTAGCAATTTTTGTGTTTTGCTTCTCTTTCCTTCTTTTTACTAACTTTATTTGTGTTGATCCATCAGGTACACATGGCTCTAAACGGAAATGACCCTCTTGGCAATGCCTTGGCGGGGGAGGAGGCTGAAGATGTTGAGCAAGATGAGCTTCCGGTACCTCAAGTACCACGGAGAGGTAGAAATGCCAATGCTAATGCAAATGACAACAATCCTATTCCAGACCCTCCTCCGCCACCGCCAAAAGCGGTCCCAAGAGTTCTTCCTAATCAAGGGTACGCGAGTGCCATCTTCCTCCCCGCATCCGGGCGGGGAACTTTCAAATCACAAATGTCATGTTGACCTTGCTCGAGCAAAGGGGATATTTTACGGGCGCCTCCGACCAAAACGCATACAAACACTTGAAGGGGTTCGTAGATACTTGCTGGGGCAGCAACCAAACAAACGTGTCAGAGGATGCGTTGCGATTGAGGCTTTTCCCGTTTTCTCTACGGGGCAAAGCGTTGGACTGGTTAGAAAGGTTACCAAATCATTCTATCACCACATGGGATGAATTGGCGGACAAATTTATTGCCAAGTTCTTTTCTCCAAGTCATATGGCGGCTCTTCGGGATGAGATTCTAGCCTTCAAGAAAATGCCAATGGAACCATTGCATGAGATCTGGGAGCGATATAGAACAATGGTGAAGGAGTGCCCTAACAACGACATGACTGAGGCGATGATCTAGCAGACTTTCTATAGGGGCATCAACACCACGAATCAGTGCATTGTGAACCAATTGGCTGGTGGGAACTTTATGAAACTTTCTTACCAAGAGTCATGTGACGTACTTGATGAAATGGCTGACACCTCTTCGGCATGGCAAAGCCGAGCGAATGTACCCCAAGGTGACCCCACGGTCATCCATTTGCACAAGGAGTTGAGTGATCATGGCCAAGCTATTGCCGAACTTACAACAACAATGAATCAGTTGGCGAAGGCGCAATTGCAACAAGTACAAAACCCGCGCCAAGTCAATGCAATGGAGAATGTTTCTATGCTAAAAAGGAGGCAAAGAGGGCAACAACAACCTCAAGGTAATGGTGAGCAGTTTGACAACAACAATGATGGTGGTGGTTATTCGAACGAGTGTTTTGATGATCAAAGTGAGGAATGCCAATATGTCAATAACTATCAAGGAAATAGAGGAAATCAAGGGAATCAACAATGGCGCCCCCAAGGCAATTGGGG
>NW_017700430.1:0-2194 GCF_001879085.1 Nicotiana attenuata | reverse complement strand
TTCTTTCGTGAAAGCCGATTGTATTACTGGGATGAGCCCTTACTTGTTTTAGAATATGCCTTGATAATATGATCCGGAGATGCGTCCCCGAGATCGAACAATCTTCTGTCTTGCAGGCTTGTCACGCTTCGGCGTATGGCGGTGACTTTGGAGGAATCAGGACAGCAGCTAAGGTGCTAGAAGCCGGATTTTTCTGGCCAAGGGTGTTCAAGGATGCTCACTTGTGGGTCAAGGGCTGTAATGAATGTCAACGCACCGGGAACATCTCCCGGCGTCACGAGATGCCCATGAACCCAGTTCAAGAGGTGGAAGTGTTTGATGTTTGGGGGATAGCTTTCATGGGTCCCTTCGTCAGCTCCTATGGCAATAAATACATTCTTGTTGCTGTAGATTACGTGTCCAAATGGGTGGAAGCTGCAGCATTACCCACCAATGATGCTAAGGTGGTGGTCGGGTTTCTAAAGAAGAACATATTCACCCGCTTTGCGACACCGCGCGCAATTATCAGCGACGGAGGCACTCACTTCTGCAACCGGGCCTTCGAGAAGTTGTTGGCTAAATATGATGTGCGCCACAAGGTGGCTACTCCGTACCACCCGCAGACTAGTGGACAGGTTGGGGTGTCCAACAGGGAGATCAAGAGCGTATTGACAAAAACTGTAAACACTACAAGAACTGACTGGTCAAGGAAGCTAGATGATGCATTATGGGCTTACAGGACAGCTTTCAAGACACCAATTGGTATGTCACCATATAAGTTGGTGTTTGGGAAGGCCTGTCACCTACCTGTGGAACTTGAACATAAAGCGTGGTGGGCACTGAAACAGCTGAACTTAGACTTGGAAGCTGCGGGCACGTCAAGAATCACTGAATTACATGAGCTAGAGGAGTTCCGGTATCTTGCTTTTGAGAGCACAAGGCTATATAAGGAGAGAATGAAGAGGCTTCACGATCAGAACATCATTGAGCGAAATTTCAAACCTGGGGACAGGGTATTGCTTTATAACTCAAGACTGCGGTTGTTCCCGGGTAAGCTAAAGTCAAGGTAGTCTGAACCATTTCGCGTGGTTGAAGTGTTTCCATCCGGAGCTGTGGAAGTTGCTACTAAAGATGACTCTCGTACATTTAGAGTCAATGGTCAGCGGTTGAAATTGTATGTGGGTATGAACGAGCCTAAGGAGATAACCGAGCTGCATTTGAATGAACCCCAGAGGTCGAGCGAACCTTAATTGCGCTCATATGAGTCGTGCCGCGACGTTAAATCAGGCGCTACGTGGGAGGCAACCCATGACATTGTTGTAATTGTAACCTTTTTAGTCTATTCAAAAAAAAAAAAATTGGGCGTTAGAATCAGAGTGGGGCCTCGACCGCGGTTCCACCGCGACCGCGGTCAAATGGCCTCTCTGAACCTCACTGCTCGCGGTTCTACCGCGACCGCGGTATAACCGCGGCAGCCCCAGACGCGGCTAGGTAAGTAGGTAAGTTAAATTTTTTTATTTTTTTTTTAAAAACCTTTTAACCTAAATAAAAAATCACCACCCCCCCCCTCTTCTATTCCCACATCCATATTTCCGCCCCCCTCTTCCCATTCCTTCTTCCTCTCTCTTCAACTCATCTACCAACAATCTCTCTTCTCTTCCTTCTCCTTCACCCCCCTTCCTCCCAACCTCCATTAACACACCTCCATTTCTCCCTCTCTTCAACTCAAGTAAGTTATTCTTCTCTCTCTCTATTTCTTTCTCTTCTAAGTAGTGTATTTTGTTAAGTTATTAGTTTCAACTAAACCCTAGTTAGGATTAGTGTAAAAATTTGTATTTTTTTTTGCTTTCTTTTATGTTTGCCATTGTTGTAGTTGATGTTTATGAGGTTGTTTGGTGCCAAATTGATTGGGTCTCCATTATTAAATAATTGTGAAGTTGTTTTGGTGGCTTGGAGGCCTAAACTAGATTTTTGTGGTGTAGTATGGTATTGGGTCATGTGTTGGCCGAAATTTTGGTACTGTGTTGTATATTTTTGGGGTGTTTTAAGCCCAACCTAGGTTTGGGGTGTTGTAATTGATGGTTGATGATGTGTAGTTGATTGGTGGTATGGTTATAGTTGCTATATGGTGGTGTTGTATCTCATGTGTAACTTTGAAAGGAGTAAGTGTGGGGTGTATTATGTCGGAAGTGGTAAGAAAATTATGGGGCTATGG
>NW_017700429.1:0-2194 GCF_001879085.1 Nicotiana attenuata | reverse complement strand
TTTTTTTTTTTATTTTCTCAAAATTCGGCAGCATTTCGGCACTACTTGGACATTGGTTTTTCTAATATAGGTAATTAACTCTCCACACTACTATTTTCTCTTTTCCCCTATTTGTTTTTTCAATTTTCCAGATATTCAAAGCCGTTCAGCGTGCGAGTCCAAAACAGATAAATGCACAAGTAGGATGCATCAGGATGGTCCATTATTCCAGGTACACCTGTCCTAGACGGACCCAACCCCTGTGTTGAGTCCCCTAAGTCAAAATGCACGTGATGCAGATAAGCGTTCCTACTAGGGATCCGGCATGAAGTCAAGTTCTTCTAGGTTCAAAACCTGGGTATGTGTTCTAGACTGTGTACCCGAGCGGACAACTCGAGTCGAGGAGGGGGCTACGTACCGGGAACCAAAAGGACATCCGGCTTAGTAACTTGTCTGGCCTTTTTCTTATTTCAGGGTATTGACACTAACAGAATAGGGAGTCTCCACCAGTGAGCACATCCCCGAAGGTGAGAAGAGAAGGGTTTCGCCACAGTTTATATACAATCCTGATAATATCAAAGCGGTAAAAAGCAACATTTTGCACATTTAGCATGAAACATGTAGAAAAATCAGATAAATCCAAATACGACAATATATCTAAGCTCGAATTTGAACCCTGAACCAAAGTTCTGGGTTCTTGTCCCCAAAAGAGTCGCCAGAGCTGTCACACCTCCCTATTTACACCTGTGAGGGTGTAAAGGAGTTTTTCCAGTTAAAGGACAGTCGGAACGGGATTTATTATTAATATTCAGAGTCGCCACTTGGGAGATTAATGGTGTCCCAAGTCACCGGTTGAATCCCGATGCGAGGAAATTATGACTCTGTTAACAGTCTGCAAACCAGAACTCTAAGTAAGGAATTCTGTTAACCCGGGAGAAGGTATTAGGCATTCCCGGGTTCCGTGGTTCTAGCACGGTCGATCAACTGTTGTATTTGCTTTTATCTGATTTTAAAGCATATTCTAACCTATGTGCCTTTTATTTTAACCGCTTTTATTTTATGTCTTTTTAATAAGAATTGCAACGTCGTGAAAATGTATCTCGAACCACGTCACACCAGTGCACCCGTGGCTTTCGACGCATTTTGACTCCGTTGAGATTTAGATTTGGGTCACATAAATGTGCACCCGCATTCAGGAAGGTAATAGTATTAAAATACGCGCCTAAAGAAGCTACACTTTTATTATCTTTGGAGAAAACCGTGAAATTCGCTAAACGGTTCACCCGAATTCTAAGTATTTTAACAGGAACCTTTAAAGAGGGCCCCGCAATTTATGCATTTGGTTTGGCGGGGCTCGCCTCTTTTTATTATGTAAAGGGCGATCTAAAGGAACTATGATTTTTATTATGTATTGTCATTTAAAATAAAAGAAAGGGCCCTAACGAATTAACACTACTAATAACCCATCCATAGAAGTATTACGTCACGATATTGAATCAAACTTAATAAACAAACTAAGATCTTCAGCAGGTTGGGCTTCAAAGCAACCCCAAAGGAGAAATTATTTAACTATAAGAGAGGGAGAGGGCTGTCCAGCACTTGGGCCTTAAGCAGAGTCGGGCCCAAGTCTGGTTTGAGCAGAAGCGGTTACGTTTGGGGTCTTAGAGGAGCCCAAATCTCCTACTGATTTTATTTGCATCTTGGTTTACTGATTCACTCACCACTGCCTTCATTATTGGCCATCACACAATCAACTCTAAATTCAAACTAACATGCTACCCTTTGAATCCAATTATCCTACACATATTCAACTAATTTATACAAGGTTAACCAAACATGTTAAATTCTTATGAATTTCTGTGCGTGGATTAAATCTGTAAATGAAGCAACTAGATTAACTAGCGTATGAACAATTACAAAATACCACTGCTCTTGTACTATTACAAACGTGCATCTATTTTGAGTTCTATCTCAACTTCTAAGGGATATGATAACTAAATCTGAATTAATTGTATTACCATTGATATTTACTACTATACTAACACTATTCTATACCAAGATACTACTAGATGAGGAATATCAAGTTTACAAATCACAAACAGTCCCAAGCAGTCCAAATTATACAACCCAGGAACCATGTAAATACAAATCAAACTTAAACTTAAGTATATACAGAACAACTACTATTATTCAACCAGGCAGCCGGACAAACACA
>NW_017700428.1:0-2194 GCF_001879085.1 Nicotiana attenuata | reverse complement strand
ATACTTTCTTCCACCATTACCCACTTCTCTAGTACTATTTTGAGATATCTATTTGGCAAATTATTCATGTGTATGTCTATAATTCCTTATTTGCTCATGCAATCATACAGTTGCTATCTCACACAACTTTTAAGGAAATACTTAAGCAAATACCAACTGAAAGATGTTAAATTCATTGATTACTAATAGTTTAACTCACAAGAGTTTCTTGTGCTAATCTTGTAAGAATCAGACTAAGTGTTATCCCAATGCAAAACCAAAAGAAGAAACTAGAGAATCTTGTTGTTAGGATCTTACATATGCGCGGGGCTCGACCCATTCTCTTGTACCGTCCTTTTTCTTTTTCATATGTTTGTCCTCAAAGACCTCAGCATAAGTCACAAGTCTCCCTTTTTCCTTTTCCTGCAAAATAAAGTTGGATAAAGTTCATAATCAACACCTTGGAAGTTCTCCTAAAAGCTTTTTGTAAAGTTTACAGAAGCTATTATGTAAAGTTTAGAAATAAGAGGCACATTACTGTAGTTAACATCTAAAGCTATGCAAGTACAAAAGTTATTTTGTCTATGTTTCATTCACAGTAATCAAAAGTTAAGAGCTTAAATACACGATTCAGCAAATATAATAAGAAAGTTACCATTCTCCTTTGATGGGTCTCCATACTAACTGAACCCCCAGTGTGCAATGAGCCACCCATATTGGAGGCTCGGGCAGCCTTTCCGGCGTTGCTCCTCTTCTTAAATTCTGGAGAAGCCCATATCACCTTAAGTTTTTCCCATATGTCTTTTAGTATCAAATCGGGCATCTTGCCATCAAACCGAGCTTATAGAGGAGATTCTTAAGCCTATCAGCACCTTTTTTCTCGAAATTTATGACTTATTTGCTGATGATATTTGGGATGCCATGCACACCTTGTCTGCAAATAATTTAAAACATTAGATGAAATAAGGATAATTTGATAAATAATATAAAATTTATTGATTTTGTACCCTAAATTGATTCCACATCTGATCTCTGTAAAAATACGGTATATCTGACCATTTACTCCAAGCATCTCGGTAAAATGCTTTAACACAATCCACAACCACTTTCGTAGATTCATTAGAGGGAACAAACCTGCATTAAAATTAACATATGTCTAAAATATATTCAACAATTCAAATGAATGATAAAGTAATTGCTTACCCAGTAGTACCATCAGGAATGATAAGCAGTCTGTGATGATCATCATATGATACAATCTCTTCAAAAGTCTGAGTCTATGTATCTTCAGCAGCAGGTGTAGATGTATCAATGGATGGGGATGACGGCATGGTAGAGCCTCCAACATGTGGCCTAGAAACACTAGGAGTGGATGATGATGGAGATGAAGATGGAGCCATGGATGCCGGACCACCATTCTGACTAACATGGTAGCATGAGGATGGAGTGAATGATCACAGAGGCATAGATAAGGAGCCACCATGTTGACTAGTACGATAAGCTATCGAAGAAGATGGTATAGTGTGCATGCTCTGGGAATTAGAGATAGGCTTATATTTAACTAGATCACAAGGGGGCAAAGTGAAGAAGCCGGGTGGCAGTGAAGTCTGTTGAGGAGAAGGAGGAGGAGGAGGAGGAGGAGGAGGACGACTCATAAATGGCACAGACGAGCTAGTAGGACTTGAAGTGTGCTGAGGAAGCTGGGAAGCATGTCTTATCTTCTTTTTTTTACCCGGCGCCATCTGTGTAACATAATTGATTCTTTCAACGGCAAAAATATATTTTGTACAACTCAATTACCCTTCATTTTCCATTTCACTTGGAGAAAATAAACAATATATGGTAAAATGCAAGCCAAAAGTACAGTCTACACCAATACGTTCAGCAAAGATATACACATCTAACAGAAGAGGACTTCGTGAATATGGAGTGTCTTGTTATTTAGCACAGATTAAACATCTTCCCAAGTTTCACAATTTCACATGCATGATTAATCATTTCTTTTTATATGTTTTATAACACATCAAACATTAATCGACAACCTTTAACTCTAAGTTGAAAGCACACAACACATAAAGACGATGAACAGTTCTTTTAGTAAAAGAAATTATAATTAGTAAACTGTTTTCGAATTGTGAGCTCTTTACTGTTAAAACAATCTAAACATAGATTATGAGCTACTGAACCATCAAAGCTCTGGAAATGTGTACAGTAT
>NW_017700427.1:0-2194 GCF_001879085.1 Nicotiana attenuata | reverse complement strand
TATTATTGGATAACTATGGAGAAGGACTGTTTCAGCTTCGTTCGAAAATGCCATCAATGTCAGGTGCACGGTGACTTGATTCATGCACCTCCAACAGAACTACATCCGATGTCAGCACCTTGGCCATTTGTTGCTTGGGGCATGGATGTCATTGGGCCAATTGAGCCGAAAGCTTCGAACGGGCATAGATTCATACTGGTGGCAATCGACTATTTCACAAAATGGGTTGAGGCCATCACTCTCAAGTCGGTCACCAAGAAAGCTGTGGTAGACTTTGTGCACTCCAATCTCATCTGCCGCTTTGGCATTCCTGCAACTATCATTACCGACAATGCTGCAAACTTGAACAGTCGTCTGATGGGAGAGGTATGTTAACAATTCAAGATAACGCATAGAAACTCAACTCCCTATCGGCCAAAAGCCAATGGTGCTGTCGAAGCAGCAAATAAGAACATCAAGAAGATTTTGAGAAAGATGATTCAAAACTCCCGGCAATGGCATGAAAAGTTACCCTTCGCATTACATGGATATCGTACCACAGTACGTACATCAATTGGAGCGACACCGTACTTGTTAGTTTACGGTACTGAAGCAGTCATACCTGCAGAAGTGGAAATTCCTTCACTCCGGATAATCGTTGAGGCGGAGATTGAGGACAGTGAATGGGTTAAAACCCGACTAGAGCAATTGTCATTAATTGATGAAAAACGGATGGCCGCAGTTTGTCACGGGCAGTTGTACCAACAAAGAATGGCCCGCGCCTATAATAAGAAAGTGCGTCCCAGGAATTTTGAAGTGGGACAGCTGGTACTCAGACGCATTCTCCCTCATCACCAGGAAGCAAAAGGGAAGTTTGCCCCTAATTGGAAAGGTCCATACATAATTCGAAAGATATTGCCAAGAGGAGCATTGTATCTGGGAGACATCGAAGGGAATGATCCTGAGGCAGCAGTCAATGCAGATGCAGTGAAAAGGTACTATGTCTAATCCTCATGCGGCGATGGCTTTTGTGCAATTGAGATGACGAAGGCTTTCCTTCCCGCTACCCAAACACTATCAATCCTTTGTAAACCCTTTGAGCCGGTTACTCTTCTTTGATCACCCTCTTTGGAATCCGGAAGTACCAGCAAAAAAAACAAAAAAACAAAAAAACAAAAACAAAAACAAAGATGTTTGCCTGAACTACGTTTGACTTGATCCCGAAAGGGTACGTAGGCAGCCTCTCTCTGGGGTTCAGTCACACCAAAACAAAAATCCCAATTTCCCCAAAAAATGAAACTGGGGCAGATGATATAATGGTTCGGCCATGAATCCGCCGAAATGGTTCCAAAGTTGTAGTTCCGCCCGAAATCCTTTCTACCCCAAAACCTTGTCCAAGTCCTTCCGATCAATTGGCAAAGGCAGGGAAGTGGAAAATGTTATTATTGGAATCTGACACAATGCAAATTGAGAGAAATAAAATGAGAGAGTCTTATCGGTGAAAACCTTCGGGCACCATAAGGCGATGGTGAGAAGAGAAATTAAAAATGAGAGAGTCCGTTGGGTGAAAACTCGTAAAGAGCACTATCGGGCAACAGTGAGAAGAGAAATGAGAGAGGTCGATTGGCGAAAACCCGCAAATGGCGCTGTCGACCGAAAAGAAGACATCTCACCACTAAAGGAGTCCTAGCAAGGTTCCCTGGTTTTGAAATACTGATTAATGGGTTCACAAGAAGCCGGAAAGTTTGTGTGGGTCGGGCATCCAGTCCAAGAAGCATGTCATGTTCATTTGAAGCCAGCATACACACCCCAGATAAGTCCTTCTTTTCCCCGAAAGGGACGCTTCTCTTTAAACTCATATGATTGCCTTTTTGCATACTTCTCTTTGAATCCCTTTCGGTTTAACACTAATTCTGAATTACTACAAAGAAAAGATGGCAGGACCGGCTTCACAGGGCTCCGCCTGGTCAGAGTCGAAGAAAATACCCAGCCTCAGCGAGTGCGTCAGGCCAATCCCGATTGACCATAGTGGTTGATGCTTTCGAAGCAAAAATATTGGAAAAGAAAGAAAATCAAATGCAAGGACAGAATAAAGTGAAAAGGCTAGAGCCCACACGGGCGAGTCATAATGAAATCCTGAAGACTGAACCCGGTGGGTTTGAAAAAAGATTCACCCTCAAGGCAAACAAGCAGCAAAGTTCTCAATAGAAAGGGG
>NW_017700426.1:0-2194 GCF_001879085.1 Nicotiana attenuata | reverse complement strand
TTGGCATTGAAGTGATTAATCATATAACTCAGATAGGAAGTCAAGATCATGCTTCTTTTGGTTGTAATTTCTTATTTCTGCACTTCTTTTGTAATTCAATCATTGGGACCGTAATAATTTGTAAACAATATCGGGCGATTAGTGAAAAGGGTGGGTAGTTGTACATTGTGGGTGGATTGGGTAGATAACATGCCTATAGGGTCTATTTGCTTCAAGTCTGGTCTGTTAGATAACATGCCTAAAGGATCCGTGCTTTGATTAAAATAAATTCTGCATGCTTCACTTTCACACAACTAGAAATCATGTCTATAGGACATAAGTGACTTTAATAATAGGTAACATGCCTATAGGGTTAAAAATCAGCTCTACAATTAGATATCATGCCTATAGGATGTAAAGTAATTGAAGCTCAACTTTCGTTACAGCATGTATCCAAACTCGTTTCCTTTAAAAATCACGCCTATATGTCCCAAGTCGGCTTTCACACACCTAGATACCATGCCTATAGGATCTAAATAGCTATAATAGAAATCATGCCTATAGAATTTAAAATAATTTAGTTGGGAAAAGCCGTCTAGTTCATGTTATTATTCTGAATTGGATTAATTTAGTAATCTGCAGCTTCTTTAATAAGTTTCTGAAACACTGCCTCGACTTAATACCGTTAGAAAGCATGTCTATAGGATCTCAAGTTGTCTGCTTAAAACTAATCACTGCTCTACTGCATTCCTAATAAATATAGATATCGTGCTCATAGGATATCATTATTACGTCTAGGCAAGCCTTAGGTAACTACTTGAATAAAATTGGAACTGCCTTCGTTAATTATCACTTGCTACAACCAACAGGCATGCCTGATTCGGACTTCTTATCTGAGCTATATAATGAATCTGGTTCTGACTCAAATCCCCTGCTTTAGGACTTAAACAATTTAGACTTTAACTGTGTTTGGGTCGTGCCATTAATTGCATTATTTGTGGAGGTTTATATGAGCCTTCTAAGTGCTTACATGTTTCCCCTTTAAATGTTATCCTACATGTTTTTGTATGTCGCCTTAGCCTTTTTACCTTTAAACCTAAGAGTCAGCCTAAAATCCTCCCTCTTGTAGGAATAGTAGTCCTGAAATTCCTCCGGGACTGATAGGAATGGGAAGGGTAATAGCACGCAATAGAGGTCGAGACCAATCCGCGCGTTAATACCTTTACGGGGTGGGAAGGGTAGATATGGATATGATGACCGGTGCGCTAATACCACGTGTAGCCCCTCTTTTGAGGAGTGATTACCGGGTATTGCATTGATGTGATCAATATTAAAAACAAACCTAGGACCCCTTTACATTCATCAGCATGCTTAGATTATAACTCTTTTCGAAACCCCGCTTTATTTAATCATTTTCAAACACTTGTGTGTTTAAGATCCCCTATTATTCGAGCATTGTTTGTTTACTTGTTAATTGCACAAATTCACAAAACTATCTGGCTGGGAACCACACAGGATCCTGAGGGGTGCCTAACATCTTTCCCTTGGGATAATTTCAAGCCCTTACCCTATCTCTGGTTATCAAACGTAGTTATGTTGAACCCCATAGGTTCCCTAACCCACCTTAAAATCGTTAGGTGGTGACTCTTCAAAATTGCAAAACCCCTTTCCCAAAAGGAAAGAGTTGTCCCAACCAAATGTCATAAACCCGATGTCGCGAGAAAAAGGGGGCGCGATAGCATGGCGACTCTGCTAGGGATTTTTAGGCTTTTACCATTTCAGATTATTCTTGTGAATTTGTACCTCTCCCTATGTGCAATTATCTATTTAATTCCTTTAAGCATTTAATTTCTTCTTTAGAAGCAAAACTGACGTATCTCCTTTGTTTCTTTCCTTTATTGCTTTAAATTATGAAAACTGCTGTATTTATCGCTTTCTTAATATGCAAATACATGTCAACATGCTTTCAATTATTGCATATTCATGCTCAACATCATACTCCACTCGTGCCAAAATAAATACTATAGCAACGCATATAATGAGTGGTTGCGCTCTTCCTATATCATTACCCCCTAAATTCGGAAAGGCATATTTGCGGTAAAACTAGTCGATCAGCGATGCAATCGACAGTTCCGAGCCTTCCCCCTTGAGTTGTTCGCTCAAGGGTACCAGTCTAAAACCCCATAGAAACCTCACTCTGTTCAAATTGTGCATG
>NW_017700425.1:0-2195 GCF_001879085.1 Nicotiana attenuata | reverse complement strand
ACTACAGGGCCAATATTATACAAAAATGAATTCTGGAAAAACAAAAGAAGACATCCGGTGCCGCGAACGCTGGCGGTCACCTTGCTCAGCTACATTAGTATTACCTTCAGTCCGCTAATAACCCGCTACCGGGTGAACGATACCTGCAACTTCACGCGAGGTGCAGGGAGTAAAGTGAGTACTTCCAACTCAGTGGTAATAAGAGTAAATAATAACTGAGAGGCAAGAAATCACGTAAGAGCACTCCATCATGCTATATAGGACAGTACAACCCTTTGAGAAAACAGTAAAACCGTGAAAAATCCTTTAGAAAATATCTGGCTCAGTTTAAAAACCTCTTTTGAAAATATCCTTTTACAACAGTCAAGCAAATGAATGCGTAATCAGATAGTGCAAGTCCGCACATAAGTCAGCCCCTCGGGCACCGCACTCCACTAACAATTGACACCAGGGCGTCTGGTAAACAGTGCAAGGAGTAGCAGGAATGCAAATGAAATGAGAGTGCTGAATGTCATGACACGTAGTACAAACAGGAACCGATGCATGAATGCAATGCAATGCACATGACCGCTGCGGCGTGCAGCCCGATCCATTTGGGTACCCGCGCTCACTAGGGGTGTGTACAGACTCCGGAGGGGCTCCTACAGCCCAAGCGCAATATCATCATAGTATCGCTGCGGCGTGCAGCCCGATCCATACTCAGTCCAGATATATATATGCATGCAAATGCCACTCGGGCAATGTCAAGTACTAGCTTTTAACTCAAAACATCAGAAAAATGCAATTTAAGTCTTTAAACTTTTAGCAATATGACTGCACATTTCAAAACAGTGTTTAACTAGGACTGAAGTCATTTAACATGCTAAGTTTCGTGAAAACAGTGATAATAATCCCTAAAGGGTTCAAATAATCGGCACGAAGCCCAAAACATGGCAATCAACCCAAATCACGATAGCATCAAGTAGGTTTCAGTCAATTACGCAGTAAAATCAACAACCGGGATGGACCGAGTCACAATCCCCAACGGTGCTCTACCCCACGCTCATACCTGGCATGCAAGTCACCACAATACAGCACTATGATGTGCAAATCCGGGGTTTCAAACCCTCAGGATATCATTTACAAGTGTTACTCACCTCGAACCGGTGAAATCTCTAGCTCTCGACGCCTTTGCCCCTCAAACCGGCCTCCACGCGCGTCCAATCTAACCTAAATCAGAGCGAATACATTACAATATGCCAAGGGACAACCAAGAAATAGCAGAAATCTCGAAACTAGCAAAACCCGAGCCCCGGTCCCGCTTCTCGAAAAATTACGAAATTCACATCACCGGATTCCTCGTCTCACCACGAGCCCATACATATAAAGTTCACCAAAATCGGAGTTCGTTTGACCCTCCAAATTTCATTTTTACATCAAAATTCTCAAACCCTAACTTACCCCATTTTTACCCTTTAATTCCTTGGGTTTTCAGTGTTAATTCATGTTTATACACAATAATAACATAATCTAAGCCCAAGAATCCATACCTGATGATAGCCCTCGAAAACCTCTTCAAAAATCGCCCAAAATCTCCTTAGTCTGAATTCCAAAATGTTGTTCTTTCAAAAATTCGCGAAGATGATTAATTTCACTTAACTGCCAGGCATTTCGCTTCTGCGGATCCAGTACCGCTTTTGCGACTTCCGCTTATGCGGTCAACGTCCGCTTTTGCGGACCTTTCACTTAAGGCAACCTTGCTTCTGCGGTCCCCAATCGCATCTGCAGGACCGCTTAAGCGATCCAATGTTCCGCTTCAGCAAAACCTGACCAGGGTTCCAAATTCCGCTCCTGCGAGGTCTAGCTCGCTTCTGCGAGGCCGCCTATGCGGTCCTCCTTCCGCTCCTGCGGAATCTGGCAAGGGCCAAGACTTCCGCTTCTGCGCACCTTCCAATCACTTCAGCGAGACCGCACCTGCGGTCCCATAACCGCAGGTGCGAAACCAACAGATACCAGCAAGGTTGAACCTGCAATTAACTCCAAAAACCTTCCGTTTAACCACCCGAGGCCCCCGGGACCTCAACCAAAAACACCAACACATCCTAATACATTATTCAAACTTGTTCCAATCCTCAAAACACTTCAAACAACGCTAAAACCATCAAATCACATCGGATTCAAGCCTAAGTTTCTTAAAAACTTCCGAATTATGCATT
>NW_017700424.1:0-2195 GCF_001879085.1 Nicotiana attenuata | reverse complement strand
TTACCAATTTAATAATGCGATACAAAAAGAAAATGAACTCTGAAAAGAATTATCTAACTCCCGCACTAATACGGACTTTCCTTAGAAAATAGGAAACAGAACACAATAAACAGGTATGGGGAACCGTACTGAACATTACGTTGTTGCGGCGCGCAACCCGATCCGAACAACATAACCATGGCGGCGTGCCAACCGATCCATACGTAGAACTCACATAAGGAGATATACATCGAGCTAAATTTGCTCATTATACAACATACCTAATATCGGTCATAAGCACGCTAAGTGCATAATACCATCCCTGAGGGAACATATGGCGTCATAAGCCACAAAACTCAAACACAACTGAGGTGCGATACAAGACCTAAGTCTCAAGAGCCATCCTGCTCACATAACATCATCGCCACGCGGAACCTTAACACATAAGAATTTACGAAGCCGTCTCACAACTCATACAGAGCGATACATCATTTCATGAAATATATCTGCCGATGAAATAACACTTTGACTGCTCCCACATAAGGAGCGCATTACTGAAATGAACACAACTGGCCTGACATAGGGCCCAAATTCACATTTACACCCATCCACCGACCTCAAGTCGATCCTGAACACATGAAACTAAGCCAATAACTCTTCAAAGGCCCATACTACTTTTCCTCTTCTCATAACACACTAGGACAACCATCGTAACCGGAGCAAACCTCCACAGTCCATAACCCAATAAACAGAGTGCCCTCCAGGCATAAATTCCTAAATTAATTATATTACCACAATCCTCATACTCGGTCTAGATCTTAAATCAGTCAAGTGACTACGCGCCACATTCTATGAAACCTTCCTGTGGGACACTCCCCCACAATTTACCATAACAATTTACTGGGTCCTACCTCCAACCCACCGACCGCACTAACGCTGAAAATCGATCAAGAATCATTAACCATGATACAAGCCCCCTTTACTAAGCACCAATCTCAGGTGATGCTGAAGACAATGCCAACTTACCTTAAACACCGAAGCTCCCTTCCTGCTCATCCGAGCCGAGACATTCCTTACCAGCACCAAGCCGCAACTTTGATCCTCACTTCGAATTCCCATGCTACTCACTGCACCAATGTGCAACATACAATAGAACACGATTTAAACATTAACATTTTAACACTTCATTATATAAGAACCTTCTACTGAACTCACTTCTGGAGTACCATAGCAGCACACAGGCGAATCTTTCATAACCGTAGAATATACCAATCTTTAAGCAGTGGTCTAAGCCACCATAGCCCCTCCCGGAATCTGCTTCCACACAACAAGCCATAACAATAGAAGGCTTCTGAATAACATCGATTGTGGCAGCTAACAAGCCTGATTCGTACCATCACAAATCACTTACATAACTCGATCACGCTGCAGAAACTGACTGCCAACACCGATATACCAAATTCAACTATGGCCGATCAACTACCTTCTTCCAATTTATCCTTGATTGCCTTAAGGATATTACTGATTTCTTCCAACACATAACATACTCCCTCTGCACTCATCCTGAGCGACTTCGAATCACGAGACCATGCTGTCTCAAATCCCACGAACCATTTCATATCTTTCAATTGCTACACCACGAGCCAAAGCAATACAGATCGTTCTGAGTCTCCATTCGTAAGCTATTGCATAAGCTTGATTCTCAACTGCGCCTATAGGCTCGAAATCATTAAGTATTATACTTCATCTTTTGAATTTTTCACTAGGACCGCTGCTGAGAGCCACCCGCTCTGACTTGGCCCCGAATATAATCAACTCCATAAATCTTATAACACATGAATACCCCCTCGACGAGGCACCCGGTGGAATCACTTCCTTGAAACCTGCATTTATACAAGGTATAAATCCTGAATCCTTCCTCAAGTCTGAACATGGGCCAATAAAGCCAGTCATAACATGCATTTCAACAATCCCCTTTGCTCAATTCATCTCTTATGTTCTTTTCCCGTAGCTAGAATAACCCATCAACATACTAATAACCAGAAACCTTGCAAGCAATCAACTCTGCAACCCTATCACAGGCGGTGGGACTCCCCCACTTAGCTTGAAGCCATAATTTCACCAATCTGGAACTCACTCCTCCTTTTTATCCCTTATAGACATAACTTTGCACAATCAACTGCCAAAATTCTCGAGATCTCTCTGTAAAACCTCTT
>NW_017700423.1:0-2195 GCF_001879085.1 Nicotiana attenuata | reverse complement strand
TTACATGTAATTTCTACCATAAATTCGAATATTTAGGCCAAGGAACTTACCTCCAAGTGATTCTCAGTCAAAAACCCTCGAATTTCCTTGTTCAAAGCTCTTAAGAACGTCAACAATGGAGGAAAAATATGAAAGGGTCGCGGATGAAATATTATTTTAAAACCCTTCTGTCGCCCAGCGATTTTTGCTTCTGCGGTCCCGCTTTCGCTTATGCGGGACCGCTTCTGCGGCCACATTTCCGCTTTTGCGGTTTTCACTTAGAAGACCGGACTTCGCTTATGCGACGCGAAGTTCGCTTCTGCGGTTCCTTCAAAATCGCTTCTGCGGTACATTGTCCGCTTATGCGGACCCGCTGGTGCGAGCCACCTTCCGCTTCTGCGGATTTTCCCTAGCCGGTCATGACCGCTTCTGCGACCACGTACCCGCTTCTGCGGTACCGCTTCTGCGGTCCATTTCCGCAGAAGCGGAGACACCAGATGACAGAAAATCAGACCGGCAATTACACCTCAAAACTCTCGTTTAACCACCCGAATTCACCCCGTGGCCCTCAGGACCTCAACCAAATGCACAGATATGTTCTATTACTTCATTCAAACTTGCTCGTAACATAAAAACACTATCATAAACACCAAAATCATCGAATTACCACGGATTCAAGCCTAAGTTAAACTAAAACTTCCGAAACTTGCATTTGATCTAAAACCCGACCTAAACACCTCCGAATGATCTGAAACTTTGCACGCATATCCAAAATCAGCTAACGGAACTACTGCAACTCTCGGAATTCCATTCCGACCCTCGGATCAAAATCTCACCTACCATCCGCAATTCGCCAAAATCCAACCTTAGCCAATTCAAGCCTAATTCTACACCCGAACTCCAAATTAAATTCCGATTGCGC
This sequence comes from Nicotiana attenuata, assembly GCF_001879085.1. Lineage (NCBI taxonomy): Eukaryota > Viridiplantae > Streptophyta > Magnoliopsida > Solanales > Solanaceae > Nicotiana > Nicotiana attenuata. The sequence goes on along the minus strand of NW_017700423.1, from coordinate 1,294 downwards.
TCCTAAGTCACAAATCATCTCCCGAAACTAGTCGAATCATCGGAAATCCATTCCGAGCCTTCTAACTCATAAGTCAACATTCGGTTGACTTTTCCAAACAAACCTTCTCATAAAGAGACTTATTGTCTCATTTCTAACCGAACTCTGTCCGAATTACTTCAAATTCTCCACACACATATAATGAAACACATAGAAGGATAAAACGGGGAAAACGGGGCGGTAACTCCCGTAACGACGGGTCGGGTCGTTACATCCTCCCCAACTTAAACAAACGCTCGTCCTCGAGCGGGTCAAGAAACATACCTGGAGTCTCAAACAAGTGAGGATATCTGCTCCGCATCTCCTGCTCGGTCTCCCAAGTGGCTTCCTAAACGGGCCGACCTCTCCACTGTACCTTCACCGAAGCTATGTCCTTAGATCTCAACTTTCGAACCTGACGACCCAAAATAGCCACCGGCTCCACATCGTAGGTCAAGTCCTCATCCAACTGGATCGTGCTGAAGTCTAATACATGAGACAGGTCCCCAACATACTTCCGGAGCATAGAAACATGGAACACCGGATGAACTCCCGACAAGCTAGGTGGCAAAGCAAGCATATAGGCCACCTCCCCAATCCTCCTAAGTATCTCAAAAGGTCCAATGAACCTTGGACTCAGCTTCCCTTTCTTTCCAAACCTCATAACGCCTTTCATAGGCGAAAACTTCAACAAGACCTTCTCACCCACCGCATAAGATACATCTCGAACCTTCCGGTCCGCATAACTCATCTGACGCGACTGAGCTGTACGAAGTCTCTCCTGGATCATTTTTACCTTCTCTAAGGCATCCTGCACTAACTCTGTCCCCAATAATCTAGCCTCGCTGGGCTCAAACCAACCAACCGGAGATCTACACCGTCTCCCATATAAGGCTTCATACGGCGCCATCTGAATGGCCTACTGCATTTGTAGTAGGAGGAGTATTAATAGTTCGATGTAATACACCAGCAGAAGTTATTTTTGGAGGTGTACTTTTAAGGGAATTACGACGTTCAAAAAGATGAACTATGTTGCTATTTGGTTGAAGAACAGGGCGAGCATTGATTTGAATGAGAAGAAATATTTTTAGAAAGTGAACTGGTTTTGAATTTGTATTGAGAGTAGTTTTTAGTTGTAGTTGAATCTAAGAAATTTTGTGCAGATTTTGCATTGCTGCACCAGTTGTATTTTGCAATGATTTTGGTTCATATATATTAGTGCAGTAGAACTATATACCAATCAGGTATACAGATATACTATTTGGGAATCACGTTG
>NW_017700422.1:0-2195 GCF_001879085.1 Nicotiana attenuata | reverse complement strand
GTACAAGAAGCACAAAAGGTTAAAAGAAGTGCTGAATTTTAAAGGAGCAATTTTTGTAAAAACGTGCAAGTAGAGGAAAAGGTCAAGTACTTAGTGCAAATAATCCGAAAGATCATGCGAGAAGCAGAAATTGAAAATGCAATAGCTTTAAAGATTCAGAAAATTTTGTTAAACTAATAAAGAAGGAGAAAGGGGTCCTAGGTTTATACATTACATGGATCATTCGCACAACACTGGTACTCAGTTGTACGCGGAGTGTTATCGTGTAATCATCATCTCCATGTCTACCCTTTCCACCCCGTTAAGGTATTAAAGTGCGGAACGGTATCGTTTACTTATCGCATGCTACTACCCGTCCCAATCCTATTAGTCCCGGGGTATTAGGACTTCTAATCCTAAAGGGGAAGAAAGGGATGAGGGCCTTTGTGGAGTTTAAAGGATAAAATTCTAGCTCGTACATTCAAAACAAGTATCAAGTAAAAGGGGAGGACAAGCAAGCATACAAGGCTCAAATTAACCCCAGAAGTCAAACAATCATTTAGTTTAGCATGCCTTGACAAATACTGATTTGGTCTTAGATTAAATTAAGCAGCGAGTGGACTGGTTCAACACATGTATTTAAATAGAGAGTCTGCATTAGGCAACTCGGATACAGTTGTCAGGGACTGACCCAATTCATTAATTAGCCAACCTTTGTTTATGAGTTGAAATAAAAACCTAGGCGTAGGATCTATTAATTTCAGGAAAAAGATGCAAAGAGTTACCAGTAGTTTCAGCAAAGATGCAAGTTGATATTAGAAAAAAGAATTATCAGTTTAAACAAAGAGAAAAGATGCAAACCGATTATAGAAAAGAGTTACCAGTTGTTTCAGAAAAGATGTAGACTGATTAAAAGGTTTACGAGTTTCGGGGGAGTGCAGATTGGTTATAGGAAAAAGGTTTACCAATTTTAGCGGGTTTCAGAAGTAGAAAATTACCAGTTTTAGTAAAGACACTAGTTCCAGCAATCGATACTGCTTAAGAACGAATGATGCTATTAAAGACGAGGTTTCCTATAGGCATGCTTTCTATGCGTTTACCGATTTTAGCACCCTTTCATGACATTAATAGGAGTCTTATACACATGATGTCTATATGCAACTTTGTTATTGAGCCTATAAACGGTTTGCCTAATGACATTTGTATATGCAGAAATGCAAGAGCCTATAGACATGATCTCTATATGTGTCATTACAGAACATGAATGTTAAATCCTATAGACATGCTTTCTAGGTGATTTTGCGGTAAAGTTAAGCGTTAAATCCTATAGGCATGGTCTCTATGTGATTGAATCAGTATTAAAGACCCTATAGGCAGGATTTCTAGTTTGAATAAAAATCCTAACTCATGATTTCTACCCCTTGGATGCAAGAAAAGTAAAGACCCCTCCCACACCCTTTTACTATACTCCCCGAGTTTCATACAAAATTACTACAATCCAATGAATCAAACTGGAAATTAAAAGATACATCAAAAGCTAACAGCTAGATCCGAGTAGCCTAATTCAACCTTAATGTCTAATAACATGCGACTGAGCCACTTCCTGGATCCAGATTTCCAAAGTCTTCTCTTTATCCAAGGTGTTTCAAAGTTCCAAGGAATCTCAGGGATTCCAGGCATTGCTTACACCCAGGATACTATCAGAATTAGAATAGTGCAGTGTGGAAGAGCCAGCTCTCATGCATCCAAGTTCAGAGGGAGCTTAGGGGTCCCAAAGCATGGCTTGCAAGAGAGGGGCAGAACTTATAGCTAAGAGTAAGTGCAAAGTGAAAGGGAATTGGGGAGCCATGACAGGTGGTGGTCATACCTAGCTACAAAGTAGGCTGGCACACCCCTGACCACTTGTTTGGTTGAACAAGTTAGGAGCAGACCTTTTGAAGGTCAGACCAAAGTCTAGATAGTGATTAGGACACTATCAGACCCTAGTCCAGGGCTCAGACACATAAAAGGGGAAAAGGGAATGGGCATTGATTGAGTTTGGGATTCAAAGAATCCAGTTCAGGATCATAGACAGCAAATTGGAGTGATGTTATGCCTGAACCTATAACTCACATACAAGGGTAAAAGGTAAGGGGATTCGACATAGGAAATATAATGACAAAGTTGACAGAAAACAGTAAAGGAAACATAACAGAACTAGGATGTAGAAACACATA
>NW_017700421.1:0-2196 GCF_001879085.1 Nicotiana attenuata | reverse complement strand
ACTATAAAGACATGTCATATTATTTTCAAGTAGTCTAAATCTTTATTTATTAATGTACTTGAATTATTTTTTGTTAATATACTTTTAAGACTAATATTAGGTCAATTTAAGTAAAAACTCTAAATTAAAGAAAGTTTACTGGTGTTATTTAGAGGATTCTAAAAGATAAAAACATGGGTCTATGAGTGAATTAAAATATATTATTAAAATTCTAAATGAGTTCATAATAAGCATAATGTGAGTTTGAAGTATATAATTTCATGAACATTGAAAGTTAAGATTTTAAAGGACCAAAACAAATTTGCTTTTCTATATTGAAATATACTTATTTAAAATTTTAGTTACTATTTGAGATTGTCATTTTACGTATTTTTTTAAGTATTTATCTCATCTACTACTAATTTCTCGATGCACCTTTTTTTTTTTTACTTTAAAGAAAATTAAAACCTACTATTTTATGGGTTTAATTGAAATATAATTGGTATAAAATATTTGAAAATCACTTAAGATCTTTTAATGAATAAGAGTTGTCTTCAAAAGCTTATGTTAATTCTGGTTTTGGTTGAACTTTCTTCCTTTGCATGAGTAAGTCATTTTTATAACCTTTCTTACTGTTTTTAACCTAGAGTGCATAAAATACATTTTCAAGAATTAATAAATTAGCATTTATGAAAGAAAAAAAAAGTAATAACCTTTATATTTTTTTAAATTTGTCAGTTACATTGGAGGATGAAGAATAGAAAAAAGAGAAGGAGTTAAAATGTAAAACTGTCCCAATTTTTGTTGATTTTAAAAGGTGATATATTATTCCTGTTGAACCAAGTACGATTCTCATTTAATTAGTTTTTTTTCTCAGCTCATTAAATTGAATTGAATCTTTTTGTGAACAATTATATCCACGCCTTTGAAATATCTATGATGCATTACAAATACTAAAAGTATAAATTATTGACAGTGCCACGTTATAACATTGAAAATAAAGGTAGCGTTATCAGCCAAAATCGAATCTCCTTAAAATTTCTTGGTTGGTAACTTAGAATTGATTTTTTAAGCATAAAGTATGGAACTAAATTGATCCTTAAGATTTACTTTGATAAATTTAGGTTTCTTTTTGAATTTCGTCTAAAACTAAGCTTAAATCCCCATATTTAACTACATAACCCGTGCCACGTGAAATTATGAGTGAACACGTAATAAAATACAAAAAAAAATCTATAACTAAAGAAATTATATGCTCACAAATTCATAAAAATGCCAAATTTTCTTCAATTTATGATCTTGTTCGAGTTGTAACTATTTTGAACACTTTAAATCATATTAGTTAATAGAATATTGAATCACTTGTGTCCCTTTGGTATATGCTAATTCTCCAGCCAAACTTGCTTCCTCATAAATAATTTTTTTCTTTAACAAAATTTTTAAATTATGTGACTAAGAAACTTTAATAATTACGAAGACCTATGTTGCTCCCAAACGCACACGCAAGTATACGCGGTCGTCAAGTAATAAATTAACTAAAAGTCGGATGTCGATCCCACGAGGACTTGTGATTAACCATTAACTAAATTAGACTATCCTGATTATCTAAACAAGAATTAAACCTAGAAGTAATTGATTCTAAACTAATTAAATAAAGAATATAAATAATGAACTTTAACAAAGGAAGAGCAGATTTTTATGATATCAATGTAATGAAAACGATCTAGGGTTATGGGCTATCTAACATTCCTATTGTATTCTTCAATTGAATTGACTAACTAATTTATCTAGTTTATTGGTTGACAGGGTTAATATTACTCATAAGAATCTGTCGAGTTCTTACTCCCCTATTCAAGCTAACCTAACCCCTATATGTCTATGGAGTTAGAATCAACAAGAACGCATTTATAATTCCTGTATTTCAACCAAGCAAGGCAATTAGGTATATGTCTATCCTAATTGCGAATCCGTTCCCCGATGCCCAGGTTCAAGAACTTGCTCTACTCAATCCTATATGCAATCTAGAATTCTCACTTTCGAGTTCAACTCTAGATTCGCAGATAATATTCAATTGGTAATCAAGCAATCAAATAATTAAGTGCAGGATTGAATAAATAAACCAATATGATAAACTATGCAATCAAAATCAATATCCGAATAACAATAGTCATGAAAGAACCACAACCCTAGAACGTGAAGCTTAGCTCCACATAGACA
>NW_017700420.1:0-2196 GCF_001879085.1 Nicotiana attenuata | reverse complement strand
GAAACTAAGAAGTTGAATTCATATTCATTCTTTTCTTAATGTGCTGACACTTATGGCTCTCAGTCATCATCTTGTTTATCTTACTCAGTTGGTCGACGCCAGAAGCTGAAGCTTTTGATGCTTCATTCTCCTCTTAATATTAGCATATATAATCTACTCTCATATTTACACCAAAATATAATTAAGGTGATTTTTGTATATTTGTACAAATTTATTCGGTATTTTTAAATCTAAATTGCATATAATCGCAATTATAGCCTATTTTACGATTAATAGCATTTAACAATTCTAAAATTATTTCCAGTATTTTTAGATTAATATTTATATATTATTTATTAGCTCAGTGCTATTAATTTTTCTTAAAATCATTATTATTATTTTATAAAAAAAATAAAAAGGGGAAAATTATCTATTTAACATCTAGCCCGTTTCTATTTCAATTATAGCCTCATTTCCTTTCAATTCTAACCCCAATTTAACCCCCAATTCCGCCCCAAATCAAAATAACCCAATTCCATTTTAACCCGACCCCTGACCCGATTTTAAACCCACCCGGCTTCCCTTTAAATCCAGGTCGTTGATCATTTTGATCAACGACCGATATTCTTTCTTTCCTTTTTAATTCCCTAATCCACCTAACCCTAATCCATTCTATCAGATACGCCGCCTTTGAACTCTTCACCTCTCAAACTCTCTCTAGCCCACTCCGAAACGCTAATCATCTCCCACCTGTTTATACCATGTTTCCACTGGAATCCATGGCATTCCAGGCCATGGGTGGCCTGTGCTCACTTTCTCTCACCGTTAAACCTAAGCTACTCGAAGTTTGGGGGCCCGACCTCAATGGCTCTCTTTAGATCTTTCTCAGATTTGTTGATTTATGGCCTTTCCGGCCATTATTCCGGCGTGTTCAAGCAATATGAGTCTTCTCGACTCAGGATCCGACTTTCCTCAAGACCTTTCTCATTCTAGGGTTTTCTCTACAACTCTAAGCCGTCTGAGGTTCTGTACTTGCTTATTTCTTTTAGGTCTGTGACATGCCTGAGCGTTATTTGACGTTTCAAAGGTTTTTCCCAAATTTCCTCTTTAAAATCGTTCAATCTCAATTTTAGGCTTTCTGAAAAGGGTTTCTTCAAATAATTTTCTGATCCTTCCTGTTCTTTCTTTATGTGTGTTTATGCTCGTATGTTTTCTTCTTATTATGCATGAGTTTTCTCTCTTGTTTCTTCCTTTTTATTATTATGCAAGACTCTTCTATTTTTTCTGCTGTTATCCTTATGCTCGCATGTTAATTTGTGTTGTTTTCCTCACTCTTTGCTATATGTGTTTATGTTTGAATCCTGGATTTTGGTGGCTTTACTGAGTTTTGTTTGTATATTTTTCCCTACTGTTGTTTAAAAACTCGCATCATCTCTTTCTTCTGAGCTTGTTTGTGTATGTTTGCCTCTCATAAGTCTTTGAAAGAGATTTCTAAGACTCTTTCAAAGACATTGTTTTCCCACCTCTGATTCTATTCGAAACCCAAAGGTTTTCGGGTTTCTTTGACAAGTGGTATTAGGGTTCCGCTTTAGGACCCTAGGCTTTAAGACTCACTGTGAGTTTGTAATTAAGCTTGAATCTCTTTGCTTGTGACTCTGAGACCTTCAGTGTTAAACTCTTTTTCTAAATAACCTAACGAGTCTTTTCATTTGATCTGTGTGCTTATATATATGAGAAATTTCTCTTTCAAAAGGTTTCTTTTATCAACTAAGTGATTGATTCTGAAATCCCTTTAATAAGGCTAATGATTTTCCACTGATTTTCCTTCGACTGAACCTCTTTTACCTTTCTTGACTTGGTTCATTCAATTGAACTTGCAATTTTTGGTTTCCTGGCTGTTTAATTGATTCCCTTGCCATATTTGGCACAAACCGTGTACCATTGACTGTTTCCTTAAATAACTTCTATGTATTTACCCCTTTTGTGCTACTTTGAAAGGTTTTAGTAAAAATTTCTTTCCTTAACTGATTTCTACCCGTTGGAATCAGAATCCCTTAACCAAAGGGAGACTGATTCCAATGATTTCTTTGCATCTTGAGCAGGGCCAGATGTCTGTGACCGATTATGAGGCGAGGTTCTCTGAGTTGTCTCGCCACGCTCTCATGATACTTCCCACAGATGCAGAGAGAGTGCGGATATTTGTTGCGGGGTTGCACC
>NW_017700419.1:0-2196 GCF_001879085.1 Nicotiana attenuata | reverse complement strand
AGAAAGAGAAGAAAAAAAAGAAAAAAAGAAAAAAAGAAAAAAAGAAAAGAACAAAAAGAAAAAAGAAGAAAGAAAAAAAAAGAAAAAGAAAAAAGAAAAAGAAAGGAAAAGAAAAGAAATGAAAAGAGAGAAAAGGAAAAGTGAAAAAAAGAAAGATCGCAACAACGAAGTAATTTTATGACCTGAACTACGTTCCACTTGATCCCGAAAGGGTACGTAGGCAGCCTCTATCTGAGGTTCAGTCACACCAAAACAAATTCCCAAAAGTCCCCAGGAAAGAAACTGGGGCAGAAGTTGTGGTCGCTGTCAGAGATTTGATTCCGAAAGTTGTAACTGTGAACCCATGTTAAGTTGTTTTGAGCCTTTTATACCTTTCTTTCTAACCATGTCCAAAAGCCTGCGTTACGGTCCAAAGAAAGACCTTCTGATCAATCTTCAGGAAGTGCCAATGCGAGCAAGTAAAAGTGATTTACGTCAGGGGCAACACTCCGGTGCAAGAAGAAAATGATAAAAACGAGAGAGTCTTATTGGTGAAAACCCTCACGGGCACCGTAAGGCGAAACAAGTTGAGAGAAATAAAAAATGAGAGAGTCTTATTGGTGAAAACCCTCACGGGCACCGTAAGGCGAAGTGAGTTGAGAGAAATCAAAAATGAGAGAGTCTTATTGGTGAAAACCCTCACGGGCACCGTAAGGCGAAGGTGAGTTTTTCAGATAGGCAAATAAGACACGTCTATGGTCAAAAGCTGCTCAAGACATTGCAAGACGAGCAAGGTTTGGGTTTGGGTGAAAATCAGGTTGTGAATGTCCGAAACAGCAAATGTGGCAATCAAAAGTTGATTGGTTAGATAGACTGGGCTGGTTAATCCAAAATGCGTGGCATACTCAATGGTACCAGCTGTTCCACTCAGATAAGTCTTATTCTCTTCTTTCTTCATTACAAATCATCCGTTCTCGGATTCTCTTTATCCTTAACCCTCGAGGTTGTTGCATTTCATTCTTTCGAGGTCTATCTTTAAGATGTTCAGTGTCAGTTCTGTTCGAAACAAAAGGAAGGAATGTCAAGGCTAACTACCAGCTTCCTAGTTGTACAGACAGGGCCAGAATATATCAAAGATGTCAAAAAGCAAAGTAAGTCATAAAGGACCACTGGAAGTTTCATCGGTGGATTAATCAGATAATTGTGGGGAAGAAGCGAAGTTTCAAAAGAGGGTCAGAAACACAAAAACAACAATATGGGATAGAACACTTGGGTCATCAGAGTCAAGGGGTTGAAATTCAGTCAGGTGTCGAGGGGATTCAAGGCAAGTCCAGGAAAGCGGGATGGAGTAAAGCCCAGCAACAGGGATGTACCTAGCAAGAATGCCAGCAACTAGCCACCATTTTTAAAATTGACAAAATTTTTCTTTGATTGAAATAGGGGCAGGAATTTCCTTGGTTTCCGAGAAACCCTCCGTAAGGAAAGGTAGCACCCAAACAGGTATGACTGGAAACTCTCAGGACCCTCCTGGAAAATGGGACTTAGTTTAAATTTCAAAACAATCATGAGTAGCATAATTTAGCACAAATGTATCCCAAAGAGCATAGGTTGGTTTCAAAGTTGCTTGTTTAAGATAGGATTCAATTAGGAGTTGTCAGGACCCTCCTGAATAATGGGACATAGTTTTAAGATTTCCTTTAGATAACAAGATACTGTTGTAGGATAGTATAATTCAGCCGTAAAAGTGACATTCTTCAGATATGACTTGAATTTTGATTTTCAGGACCCTCCTGGGTAATGGGACGTAGTTTTAAGGTCTGCTTAGACAATAAGATATAGATAACAAGGTCTGCTTAGGATAAAACTGTTTTTCTACTAGAAGTTGTCAGGACCCTCCTGGATAATGGGGAGTAGTTAAGACCTATTAGATAACAAGTGTAGTAGGGGTAATACCTTTAGAAGATATAACTTAGGTTCGTAATTGTTAGGAGTTGTCAGGACCTCCCTGGATAATAGGACTTAGCTTTCAATTCTTATAATAGTTGGTAGCATAATTCAATTTAGCACTCACATCTGTGCCCAGCCACCAAACTGGGGCAGGAAATGTTCTTTGTTTTCTTTATTTGTTGCAGTCAGGAGCCCACCTGGAGAACAAGGGAATACGTTTCAAGTTCAGCAGTCAGGAGCCCACCTGGAGAACAAGGGAATACTTTTCCA